>NW_027635620.1:296005-445400 GCF_903797595.1 Erithacus rubecula
CTAAAAGACCACCTCCAGGGATCATTAAAAAAGGAAACACTCTGAGATTACTGGCAAATTGATTTTTCTATTACCATACCCACAAAGATAAAGGTATCTCCTAGTCTTAGTAGATACCTCTTCTGGGCAGCCAGAAGCTTTCCCCTACTGCACCAAAAAGTCTAGGGAAGTCACCAAGCTACTCCTCAAAGAGATCATACCCAGGTTTGGGGTGCCTTCAGGGATGTTATTTGATAGGGGACTCCATTTTATATCTGAAGTATTACAGCAACGTAGTAAACAGTTTGGTGCAAGTTAGGACTTACATATTCCATGGAGACCGCAATCTACCGGAAGGGTCGAGCAAACAAATGAAACTTCAAAGAGACAAATTAGCAAAATGTGCCAGGAAACTTCTTTGAAATGACCACAGGTAAGACCATTAGCTTTGTTATGAGTTAGAGTGCAACCCTGAACTAACCTGAAGGTGAGTCCATATGAGTTGATGTTTGGGAGACTGTATTCTGTTACAACTATCCCTGGATCCGAGAAACAAATTGGGAAACAGCAAATTGAACAGTATTTAATTTCATTGAGGGAATCTTTGAATGAACTAAAAAGGTTTATCATTCTCTCAGAACTTCTCACCCTAGACACTTGTGGTGGTGCATCCCTCCCCCCCCCTCCTTTTTTTCCAGGCCATACTGTGATCTGAGAAATGCTTGTTAGGCCTCGGCAGTAACAAACAGCACCTAGGCTCAGATCTTCTTGAGCTTATCAGAAACAGTCTGCTCCCAGGAACTGCTGCTGTCTAACAAACTCCTATTTTCTTTATGAACAGCTTTGGAAACTATTTTTCTTCCCTGAATGACAGAACATTCATGTTCTCACACTTTCAAAGAGTGTCAACACAAACTGTGGACAGGATGAAACATTGTTCTGACTAAAGCTTGCTCTCTTGCGACCCTATAAACAGAAGTCCAAAATGAGAACCTTTGAGCTCTTCTGGATCGCAGCAGGCTGCAACCAGCAACCTCCCTCTGAGTGGGACATCTCTCAGAAGTGAGCAAACCCAGGAAGGATCCCTTTTCTATTCCGACAGGAGTACAGGCAACAGGGCTGTCACGATCAGCTCAACCCAAGTGGGAGTTGTGATGGTTCGTTCGACCCCAGGGTGCAAAAGACAAAAGGCAAGAGACTCAGGTTTTGTTAAGCAGAAAGCAGTAATGCAGTTTATTATGAATAACAATTCAGTTTTGCTATAGAGAGAGAGAGGGGGAGAGAGAGGTAAAGGAAACAAAGTAAAAGGAGAAAGAGAGGGTGAGAGGGAGAAAGGATGGGATATAGTTACCAACAGATGGGTGCATCCTCGTGGTTGTCCTATGAGACACGTCCTCAATCCGTTGGGGAGAAAGAGATCTTGAAGTCTCATTAGGAAAGTCATTTTTTATAGTCCTTTTCCAAAGTGAGCGGCTTCTGGCCAAAAGGTGGGAAGATTTATGGACTATTATATGAGGAGATCATTGCTCCAAGAAACAGGTGGAACAGAACGCTACAGCCAGTACCCTGCTTGAGCACAGCGTACCATGACAAGCACCAGGCACAGCTACAAACAGTCCTTGGCAAGCATCCACCTCAGCCAGGCCAGAAACTCCTGTCCAGAGTGAGGGGTGTGGTCCCGGGGTTTGCCTCTGATGATGGTCGTGAGGCAGATCACAGAAACTTCAGACTGACTCTTACACAACCCCGTGACTCACGATCATCGTCAAGAGCACTCCTTCGTGGTGTTGTTGCAAAGTCTTCAGGAGTTGTCCGAGTTGATAGCATATCCCGGAAAACAGAGACAGAAAGTTGGACAGAATAGAAAAGTAAGAAAAAGGTAACGGAAAGGAAAAGGGAGAAAGAAAACAAAACAAAGAATCAATTTAATAATCAATTTTCAATTTCAATTTCTGATTACAAAAAGATAAATAAACAATTTAAATCAATGTTAATCAATTTTTCAATTTCAATTTCTGATTTAATAATAATTTCTTGGTTAAAACATTATAAGGAATTTGAATCAATACTTAAAGAAAATGCAACATAATTAAAATAATAACTAAAAATCAATCTTGACCAATATTCATGATGCAATACAACAAAGGTAAGGAATTTTAAAACAAGCAATTTTCAAATTAAAAATAAAAAAAATAATTTAAATTCAAAATGCAACACAACTAAAATAAGCAAATATTAAAACAAAACCATATTTTATCTTATTTTAAATCATACATTTTTCCTTGTGTCAATAACCTTAGGGATGTCAACAGTGACCTATTGGTGTACCTTGCAATTTTAGTAAAGTTACAGACACAAAGATTTAAATGATTTTTAGTACTCACTACCAAATCTATGAAAACACCATCACAAGCAGTTCTAAAGCATGCACACCCATTGCCCATATACCCCAGTAGTGTTTCAGGAATCTCGTTTGGATAACTTCCAAAGTTACAGACATTCTGTTCTGTGTTTAAGCAAATATCTTCATCTCTGATTGCATTACCTTCACAGAAAAACCCTTGTTGTTCTCGGACAAGGCAAGTTCCCAAATTAATAGTGTGTTTGTTACTTCTCACCAATTTGACGGGCCCATTCTCTATGCTCTAAAGGATAGAGAATAGCTCCGTCATGATTCAGCCCTAATGCAATGATAGGAAATATTGAATGTACTGAAGCATTGCGTATGGTCAGTGTAAAGGCTAAGGCTGTGTTTTCACCAGGACTGGAATTCTTTTTCAAAATCATGGGCATAATACCAAATTATTCTCCGAATTTCAGTAGGAAAAGTGGCTTCCTCAAATTCTCGTATAATAAAGGCAGCAACTGACTGCATCCACAATTCAGCCTGGATACAGCAGAGCTAAAGAAATGTTATCCGATTTATTCATTGATACATCTAAATCCATACTATTAAAAATTTCCAATCTTGCTCCCTCAACACCAGTTATGTCTCGTTTGTTTCTTGAAAGGATCCTGCTTTTGCAACCAGGTTGTCCACCCCTAGAAAAGGTGAACAAGCTGGCTGAATTACTGAGACATTGTTTTGCATTGGCAATTTGACTTGTTTAAAAGGCCATGCCGAATTAAACAATATTTGTTGTTGGCCAGTTTTCCAAATTACCTAAGGTCCAATTTCAAAAATTTTCAGGCTCAGTATAACCGGTGGTTGGGTTGTAGGTGTTACAACATTAACAATGAGTTCCCCTCAGTATTTTGTATTGTTTTTACCACACATAATTTTATGGGAAAATTGTACAGCAGTTCAATTTTGATTTTTAATCTCACAAAATAAAACACGGCTATAAGGTCTTATGCCATAACTGTATATGAGGGATTCAGCAATTCATCTTCATGTTCCACGGCGTTATTCTGTGAAAAAGTAAGCACAAGAGAATCTGCCACAAAGAGGCAGGAGGTTAAAATGATGGAACTATCCAGCGTGTAACGCGGACTGGAATTCTGTTAACTTTCCAATCATTTTGCTACCAAAAAGGAAGCCACTCTGTACCTCCTTTAAACACAGCATAAGAGTCAGTGTAGTTGCAAACAAAGGAGGCGCTCCGCACTTCAACCTGGAAAGCACTCCAAACAATCATGAGCTCCCCAACCTGACAGCCACCACCTCCTCCCCCAGCAATAATTTGTTCAGCAGAAGCATTAGTGAACAAAGAATTAGTGAACTAAGATTGTTTGGGGGAGAAAGCAGAGGCTACTTTAATTACTGAGGCAGGTTTGTTGTACCTGCTACCCAAGCTCTCAGTTTCTGTTATTGCCAGATTTTTTACAGTTCCTTCTGTTACTTAGGATTTCTGGGCCACCCCGTCAGGGGGGGCAGTCCCAGTAGTGGCTGTCTTCAAAAACTTCACTTCCTGACAAGATTTTTGAATTTTCTTTGAGGCAATTTGCAGGTTAAGGCTTTCCAAATGGGAGATTATTTTTTGTTGGGTATCCCCCACTACTTCTATTTCATCTCCTCCCACAAGGGTATCATCAATATATTGATAAACAGCCACATTGTCAGGTTTGGGTTTTTGGATTGGCCATACAGGGGAGTTTTGCAAGTCCTGTATAACCGGTTTGGTCCCTTCTTTGGCACCACAGGGAAGAGGGCATTGCTTTACATTTAGAGGTAATTGCATAGGTGATTTATGGCCAGCAGGGAATTTTATTTCATGTATAATTTGCAAGCAAGCAGCTTTGTGAATGCTTTCTAGGAATTGGTAGGGGGTACCAACTGAAGCTACAAGGTCTCCCATTTTCAAGGGGTTAAGCCCCCCTGCCCAATAAGCCATGTGCTGAGTTGGGGACCATAAGTTACGTTTTACTTCTGTTGCTAAGAAAGCTGCATGTCCCCAGTACCCACTAGCTGCTTGTTCTGATAATTCAGTAGCAGTGTACAGGATTTTTGTAGTGGTTATTTGTGGGTCAAAATTCTCATCATTGATACAATTGTATTCTGTTTTAACCAAAGGTCTCAAGCTAAGGCAGCAATGTTCCCCACTATTTTTCATCAGAGTTAGTTCTTTTTGAGGATATATTTGATTAATTTCCTTCTCCTCTGTTTCTTTTGGTGAATCAGTGTGTTTTAAAGTGTTGGTGTGTTCTTGTCTTAGGGCAGCTCTTAAAGAATCAATCTCATCTCTCAAAGCATGATTCTCATTCCTTTCTTCATCTAATTTTTTTTGCAAATTTTCCACTAAATTTTGTAGGGAGTCAATAATAGTTCTTTCTTCACTTCTTTGCGTAAAGCAATTTTCTATAGCTGCAGTAAGACAGGCCCCCAAAACTGAGCAGAGAATGGTCTTATTTCTGCCCAGTTTGAATTCTGTTTCATGTTGCAAAGAATGCATCCTATCAATCACATTTTCTAGATTAAACCAGTTACTGTGCACCCAATCTTCTCCCCCTTGGGATGGTCTGGCATTATACTTAGCTAGTAAAGTGAAAAATGCAGGTTTATCTTCAGTATTATGCTTTTCAGTCATTTTGCAAGAAGGAAAGTAAAACCACTCAAGGGAGGTCAATACTTAGATACACACAGCTTTTGCTGTGTACAAGCCCCTCTCTTCCTTGGGTGGGTGAAAAGACTAAAGTTAGTCACGCACTCCTCAGTCTACGCAATTTCCCCCCCTTATTTCAGGAAAGTTAGACACACAGTCTGCGCAGGTTTTTCTCCCCCCTAATATTTAGGAAAGGTCAGTTTACATATATACGGTAATAAGGAACAAGCGCAGTTCTGCCTTTTGCACCAAGAGATCCTTTGTGAATTTCTGAAGACAGAATCCTCAAACGAGTGTTTGTGTTTTCACCTAAGTGTGTGCAGTTTGCAGGAAATCTGAAATGCCCCCCTTGCTTTCTAATCTGGCTCACCCCTGTCGAGGTGGCCAGTTAGGTGCGACTGAGGCAAGACATCCTTCCCCTGTTGCAGACTACACAGAACCAGCAACCCTTCTGTCTGTCAGAAATCCTGTTCTTGACCCCAATTTAATATCACGATCCGCTCAACCCGAGCGGGAGTCGTGATGGCTCATTCGACCTCAGGGTGCAAAAGACAAAAGGCAAGAGACTCAGGTTTTGTTAAGCAGAAAGCAGTAATGCAGTTTATTATGAGTAACAATTCAGTTTTGCGATAGAGAGAGAGAGAGAGGTAAAGGAAACAAAGTAAAAGGAGAAAGAGAGGGTGAGAGGGAGAAAGGATGGGATATAGCTACCAACAGAAGGGACGCATCCTCATGGTCGTCCGACGAGATGCATCTTCAATCCGTTGGGGAGAAAGAGATCTCAAAATCTCTTTAGGAAAGTCATTTTTTATAGTCCTTTTCCAAAGTGAGTGGTTTCTGGCCAAAAGGTGGGAAGATTTATGGACTATTGTATGAGGAGATCGTCGCTCAAAGAAACAAGTGGAACAGGACGCTACAGCCAGTACCCTGCTTGAGCGCAGAGTACCGTGGAAAGCTCCAAGCACAGCTACAAACAGTCCTTGGCAAGCATCCACCTCAGCCAGGCCAGAAACTCCTGTCCAGAGTGAGGGGTACAGTCCTGGGGTCTCAGTCTCTGATGATGGTCGTGAGGCAGATCACAGAAACTTTGGACTGACTCTTACAAGGGCCCAGGCCTGCTCCACTGCTTGGTCTATAGGCCTGGTGAGGGGCAAGGCTGGGCCTCCCGTCTAGGAAGCTGGCATGTCCCGGCAGGGAGGAGGGTTAGCCATTGGCAGAGAGTGCTGCAGCTAAGCCCCAGGGAGGCTTATTGAAATCCTAGCTCTCCCCCTCCACCCTTTCCAGAGCAGTCGCTGCCATTTCTGGCTCAGGCCAGCCCCTTCCAACACGGCCTGAGTCTCCTGAGATCCTGTTACAGCTCCAGAATAGCCTGGCCACAGCCTCTGCATCCCCTGTGTGAGATCTTACCTCCTTCAATGCTCAGATAAAACTTGCAGACCTTCAATCCTTCCTTGAGTGAGAGGAAAAAGAACAGAGAGGGTACACTAAAGTCAGTGAAGCAGGAGTCAGGTTCCAGATGGAAGGAGAATGAGGAGACACCATGAATTCAGGCTGAAAATCCTTTTGTAAGCTATAGGGATGGACTGTACTACACTAAAGATTCCTATAAACCTGTTCTATAAAGACATGGGGGGTTGGTTAAGTGTTCAACTTAGCTTGTAGATTATGAGCAAAAGCACCTGTGTTGAGGACCTTTTCCCCCGAGGGAAGATGTGGATCTCTGTTCCTAGGGATGAAGCATGAACAGAAAGAAAAGGAGATGAAGAGAACCTTTGCTTTTGAACAGTTCATTCTTAAAAGTAAATACCCCATGAGTTTAACATGGCTCATGAGCTCAGCTCTGTGAAAGTTGTGAAAATGGGAGGAGTTTCACGATTGCAGATTCCTGGGCAACTGCTGTTCATGGAAAGTGATGCCACGAGAGAACTGTTTTTTCTTTTTGTGGAGAAGTCCCTATAGCCTCACAATGGGAGACTTCTCTCCCTGGAGTGAACTGAAAGAAAAAAAATTTAAGTTGGTAACTTTAAACTGTATAAGGGGTTACAGTGCGGCGAAAAGACACAGTAATATGACTTCCTTTTGCATGCAGCAAGCAAGAGCAAGAAAGAGTGATTTATTGAAGAAAGTCATTGCTTTAAATAAGACAGTTTGTGAAAAACAAAATACAGACGGTTCATTGGTCAGAGAAGGAGACACCTCTTGTCCCAGACTTTCTCACGGATCCAGAAGGTGTTTGCCTTTTGTTAGAATTCTTTCTCTTACATTTACAGTAGAGAAAGATCTCTAGCTTTGGAAAAATCCTAGCTGAGCCTGAGAAAATATGCTGGTTTTGCAGGGACGGAAGTTGCCTGAAAGGGGTCTGAGATGAGGAGCACAGGCCCAGAAACAGAGGACGGTTGTCTCCTTTCTAGGAGCTTCCTCTGTGGGCTGCGGGGACCAATCAGAGAGCTGAATTAATAGTTAACAGCTCAGATAACCAATTAAAAAGTTATTTCGCTTTCATAAATTACACTGGTAAAGTTAACCTGCCTCTTTCCACTTCTGTCGGAGAATGGGATAACAGCCAGCTAGGCCCACCCCAGCCCTGGGCTCGGCTAGGTCAGGCCCCTCTCCCCATGCAGCCTGGCCGGGAGGGGGGGTGGGAGAGCCACTGAGGCTCTCCCTTTACCCTGTTCTGAGAGGAGAGCCCCCCAGCTGATCGAGAGGTGTGAAGAGGTGAAGCTGAGCTTTGGAGTTTCGTCCGGCCTCTTCCACTTGACCTGGAGTTTTTCCAGCATGGCCTGGCCTATCTCCTTCACTTTCTGGATGCAATTTTGACTCTTTCAATGCCTGGATAGCATTCTGGATCTCCTCAGCTCCCCTGAATGAGAGGAATAAAGCAAGGAGTCTACTGAAGTCAGTGAAATGAAAGCTAAGTTTTCTAGATGGGAAGAGATTAAAGAGATGCCACTGATAAGTAGCTGAAAACCTTTCTTCGTAGGCTATGAGGGGACTGTGACTACACTGAAATTCCTTTAAACTGTGAAAAATACTTGGGAGAGGTTGAAGTGCTTGAGAAAAGGATCTTTTGCCCCGAGGGAATGGGGCTTTCTGTTTTGGGACTGGACATATGGACAGAGACATTTAATAGAAAAAGATATGAAGAGAATTTTGTCTTTAAGCAGCTTGCCTTTAAAAGTAATATCTCCAAGTGTGTAGCATAACCCATAACATAGATCTAGAAAGACTGTGAAGATGGAAGGAAGTTCACAGTTTGCAATTTTTCCCGGGCAGGCACAGGCTGTGAAAGTGAAGACACCCCCTAAGCCTAAACCAAAAAAAAAACCAAAAAAACGGAACTTTTCTCTCTAGAGTGAACTGAAATGATTATTTAAGTGGAAAACTGACTGAAGTGTTCTCTGTATGTTGTTGTTAAGAAATGTGTAAGGTGAGGGAGAGGGGAAGAGGGAATCATCTGGAAATCTTACTTCTTTTTTCTGTGTTATTAATAAATTTTTTCTTATACCCTTTTAAGTTTTAAGCCTGCCTTGTCTTTGCTCCTAAATCCTATCTCTAAAATAAATTAAATACATTAAAATTGGCAAACCCAAGTCAAACCATGATAGAAAGCTAGACTGGAAAAATCCTTTAAGATTCTCCCTGGGCCTGTAATGGCCACAGTAACTGACTGAAGTGTTTCTGTATGTTGTTAAGGAGAAGAGGGTGTGGGAGAGGGGAGGAGGGGTGATCTGAAGGTTTTTTTCTGAAATTATTATTCCTCTGTGTTGCTAATAAAGTTTTCTTTACACCCTTTAAGTTTTAGGCCTGCCTTGCTTTTGTTCCTAATCCTATCTCAACAGCAGAAAATGAGTGTATTGAAATTGGCAAACCTAAATCACTAGACTTATTGGTGTTTCTGCCCTGTTTCAAACTGAAACCAGGACACTGGGGAATCGCGTATACATCAAGACCTTGAAATCTGAACCACTTCAGGAGCAGTGGAAAGGACCTTATCTAGTACTGTTGGCTACAAGAATGGTAGCAAAGGTAAAAGGACTTAACTCTTGAATTCACTGCACCTGAATAAAGAAGGCTCTAGACAAAGAGTGAACAATGGAAAACACCAAACCCTGCAGCTGAAAATCTCAAAGACATCTGTAAATGAGTAGTGAAATGTACTGACTAATGTTTATGGAAATATTTTTTGTCTTTAGGGAGAGGGGTTGAAGAAAATTTAGCATTAACTTTAATCCAAAGGTTTGGTAAAATGTGTAATCTGTCCAGCATTACAGCTTTCCTCTCTATCCCCAGTTCAGCAGGGCAACCTATTCCTTAGGGAATTATCCCTATAGATCTGTCAGTGGTAATTCAAGATGATAATGTGACTAATGCGATAGCAAAGGCCAATATCATCCACTATTTGGATGAGAAGGAAATGATATGTGGATACTGGTGAAGATTCAGGGAAAGATGCAGCTTGGATTTTCCCAAGCTGCTCAAAGGAAACAGAAGCAAAGGAATTAATAGCAGAGATTGGCCCCTGGTGTTGATCACAGAATTGTGTGTGCTACGTGATCTTTTGGTAAAAGCACGTTTACAAGAGGTGTTACCTTCCTTGAACCAATTAACTTTTTCTATCCTGTGTTCCATGATCTAGTCTATAAAAGTGCGGTTGCTTTTTAAATAAATTGCTTCTTTTCTGCCTCGGAAGAAAGTCTGGTGTTGTGGAGACCCAGAAAGGCATTCCCAATTAGAGAAGCCAAAGCAAGTCCTGTGCCCTCTCCCTGTCAGTCAGCCTTTCGGTCACTCCCCCTCTGTTCCCCTGTTGGCCTTTTCACCCTAACTCCACCCTTGAACACCCCCCTGTCCCTTGGCAATTGGTCCCTAAGGATTTCCCCACCTACTAATCCCATGACAAAACTTAACCCCCCCCCCCCCCCCCCCCCCCCCCCCCACAAGCCACTTCGCCTTTGTTCCCTGAACTCTGGACGATGCAGACCGGTGGCTGAAATAAACATTTCTGTAAAACCTTTACAAAGACCTTTCCTGCTCCTTTATTTGCTATCACCCCAAGCAACAACTAGATGCAACAAATGGTGCACCGAATGGGTCCATCTACTCTGTGAATGCATCTGCACCACCCCGAGAGCGCTTTTTGACCACACTGTGGTGAGTTTGAAATTTTGGGGCAATCTTCATTTTTTTCTCCTTTTACTCTCGGGTGCTGGGAAGAGACTTGAGGTGAAAAATGCCAGTAAAATACATCTGCTTACAGCGGGAAATTTATCTCCAATTTAAAAACATTATTTGTCACAGCAATTTTCAGTTTTTAAAGAGGGATTTGAAGCTTTTAGTACGCTGGCTCTGTGAACATTATCCTGACATTTCTCAAAAGTCATTTTTAAATGGTGATTTTTTTTTTTAATGAAGTTGCCGAAAAAATGCGACATCAATAATTTCCAGTGATAAAAACTCTATGTTTATTTATTTTAATTAGTCTAGGTGTTTAGCTTTCTAATAAATGTTCAGAAAATGCTGAACCCCAGCCAAAAACCTCTCCTCCTCGTTCCCCTTCCACTACAGCCCCTCTCCTGTAGCAAGAAAAGTTTTCTTTTCCACGTTTTCCCCTCACCCCGGCTGCACAAAATGGTGCAGACCGCATGGCTGGACACACGGGGTCCCCCTCATCTCCCCTTTTTGAGTCACGCCCCTCCCCTCCTGTTCGGGACCTTGCCCCCACGCACACCCCACCCCCGGAAAATCTGTGTGAAGCAGCTGCCGAGACAGAGAGCCCGCGGCCACCCCGCCACCGCCGCCTGGGTCGACCTGGAGCCAGGAGCAACGGTCTGGCCTCAAAAGTTCTGCACCAGAAGCCATACCCCCAGCAGCAGCGCACCTCATCACCAGCACACCCACCGCACTGCCCTTTCGCCTGTGTCGCCGAAAAGGAAAGCAGAAGAAGCAGCCTGCCGCAAGCTGCCCACTCACCGCCAGTGCACCCTGCCCCACAGGCCGCCCCCCCACGGAGCCCCGCACACCCCGCCCCGAGAGCCGCCTGCCTGACACTGAGCCCCGTGGACCCAGCACAGCCGGCGCGCACCCCTCAAGCTCTGCTGCTGCCTGCCTGCAACAAAAACCACCCCACCAACATCAGCACGTCCAGCAGCACAGCCACGAACACAAACTCACCAGCAAAAGTAAAAACATCATTGCTAAAATAGTTTTAGGAACTGTCAAATGGTTCAATGTGAAAAATAAATATGGATTCATCACTCGAAATGATACAAAAAAAGTTGTGTTTGTCCATCAAACTGCAATCAAGAAAAATAACCCTAGAAAATGTCTCCGCAGTGTAGGAGATGGAGAATTAGTAGAATTTGACATAGTACAAGGGAAAGAAGGCGTTACAGGGCCTGGTGGATTCCCAGTGCAAGGAAGCATTCATGCACCAAACTGCAGCTACTATTCAGCTACTAAAAAACATTGTCCTTTACACAACAACCAAAGCTGACAGCCATCAAGTCAAAGCAGCAGCCCAAAAGCAAAGACAGCACAAAACACCACTCACCTGTCCTGGAACAAAAAGTCTATTCCTCCATTTGCAAAACCTGCTAAACAAATAAGTGCCCTCCCCCAATCCCTATTGCCTCCCTACTTCCCTTCCAATTTCCCTTTTTTCTATCCACAAAATAAGTCCTTCCAAATTTCCCCAAATCCCATTACTTTTTTTTTATGTTCCCTCAAATTCCTACCCCTCTTTCACCTCCATTATCCCCGTCCCACAGCCATGCTTCACCCTATCTTTGTTACCAAGCCGCTAATCTGTTTTCCCAAAGTTCCTTTTTAATACAAAGGGGGGGGGGGGGGGGGTGTGATATGGGAGGGAGAGAAGAAAGAAAAATCTCTGAAGGTAACAATCTGTTTTTTCTTCAAAATTAATGATGTCTATTTAAAGTTTCAACAGGTACTCTACCCCCATTCTACCTCGTACAAGCTCAATGACAGCCACCAAAGTGCCAGTCCATGCTGAAGAATCCCCTTCCTGACTCAGTTTCCTGACAAGCCATGCTGAAAAACTTCACCTCCCTTCCTAGCAGTTACAAGATGCTTCAAAAATCCCTTCTTACACTAAGAACTTAAAAAATGGCTTGCATTTTGAAAATTGTTTCATGAATGCTTTTGATTGCTTTTGTCATTTTGTGTTTTTTAGTTACCTTAACCATTAAATTTTAAAATCCTTTAAAGAAGCCTTTTTCATTAACAAAGAAAAGGGGAGTTGTGGAGACCCAGAAAGGCATTCCCAATTAGAGAAGCCAAAGCAAGCCCTGTGCCCTCTCCCTGTCGGTCAGCCTTTTGGTCACTCCCACTCTGTTCCCCTGTTGGCCTTTTCACCCTAACCCCACCCTTGAACACCCCCCCTGCCCATTGGCAATTGGTCCCTAAGGATTTCCCCACCTACTAATCCCATGACAAAACCTGAACCTCCCCACAAGCCCCTTCGCCTTTGTTCCCTGAACTCTGGACGATGCAGGCTGGTGGCTGAAATAAACATTTCTGTAAAACCTTTACAAAGACCTTTCCTGCTCCTTTATTTGCTATCACCCCAAGCAACAATTGGATGCAACAAGGTGTTGCCATATAATTTTGCTGTTCCTAGCCTTATAGTGACATCTGGAGGTTGCACCGAGATTTGCATGCAACCAAGATTCAGCTTTATCGCCATCCTACAGCACCGGGACATATCCGGGGCTGGAAGTCTGCAAAAACTGGGACAGATCCTCTGAGATCTGTCAGAACCGGGACTACAGCCCGAGATGGGTCAATTCCTGCCAGAACTGAGTCATGAGCAGACTGCACAACACAGAGAACCAAGACAGCAGAACCTGGGGCCAGAACCAGCGCTGTGAAGAATAGGACAGGGTCAGAGTCATCTGGGAAGCAGCAGACTCCTCCCTTCTGGTTGTAGCGGGACAGGAGATCCACAAGACACGTCGGACTGTCTCCTCCCTCATCAGAGAGGTACTGTGCTTTTGCCCTCCTTGAGAGGATCAGTTTTATAGCTCAGGGTGTTTCTTCCACTCCTTGCCAGTCATGCTCACCTCAGCTACAAGCAGATTAAACTGTTAAGACCCTTCTGTTACCCTAGTAATAGAAACAGGTTCTGCCCCCACATTTTCTGATGGCATCAGAGTATACTGCATGCCAGTGTCAACCACAGCTTTGTATTTTTGTTGTTTTGATGTGCCAGGCTATCAGATCCAGAGTCCAAGAGACACGTTTTTCTGTGGCCTCTACCTGGCTAGAAGCAAGGCCCCTCTATGAGATATGGGGTTATATTTGTTAAAGTTAAGGCTTGTGTTTGCCAGAGGGCCCTGTGGAAGGGCACAGCTGCAGGCTGGAAGATTAAAAGTCTGTTGAGGGGTGAGAGGCAGTTATGAGGAGGAACGCATGGACAGCATATGAAGGGGTAGCTGATTGGATGATGGGACGAATGGACAGCAGAGTGCATCTGAGTCAGCCAATGGGTGCCCTTCTGTTAAGTTTTGGTTATGAATGGTGGAAGTTAAAAGTATAAAAAGGGAGTGACTTCTACAATAAAGTGATTTCTTTTGGATGCATAAGGGGGTCTTGTGTCTCTTTGTTCCCCATTGCTACAGATGGCTGGCCCAAATAGGGACCGATAAGGTGGTGCAGGGGGTGAGTACCACTCTGGTAACAACTCCCCCTGAGTCAAGGAACTGGCCTGGAAAAGAATCCGGGGAAGGATCGGAAGAGTTTGGGAAAGAACTCAAGGAATTCAACTGTGCTCACCCTATCTAAAAGGTGGGTAAATCAGTGGAAGCAACATGGGAGGTGGAATACCCCGATGTTATAGGTGAGTGGTGTGGTTTGTCTTGGGTTGCAATACATGGTGCGACCAAAAGTATGTATTCTATCACCATCTGTTGAAACTAAGTGGGGCAGTGATCCTTATCTCTGTGGGAGATATTCTCTGGTAATGGGCCATCTGTTAAAAACCAGGTGGTGCAGTGCTCTTTATCTTTTCCACAACCCATCCAGATTTATAGCTATGTTATTATAATATGTCTTCCCATAGTCCTCTTTCCCCTACCCCTTGTATAGCCTTGGTAATTGGAACATTTGGGGAAGGGCTGGCTTGTTACTAGGAGGCATGGCATAACAACTCCTGACCTCCAATCAAGATATAAGAAAGTAATATCTACCAATGGACAGCAGAGAAAGAGTTGATTGACAAGACTTTGGGAGAGAGCTAAGAGTATAAAAGGCAGAGCATCCATTTTGTAAATGAGTACATGGCTGCCAGTCATGGCAACTCCTAGCACGGCCCTTTTTCCTTATTCATTCCTTTGTTGCATTTTTGCAGTGTGCCCAGCCCTCGGTGCAGTGGGCTTCTGGTGCCTACACAGCGCAATAACTTCCAGAGCTTGCCAACCCACTGGCTACCGCTGGTAGTGGTGACCAGGGATGTCGAGTGCGGTGGCATCCAGTGTTGGCTCAGCTGTGCAGGGTTTCCTGAACAAAAATCAAGAGAGCACAGCGTGAACAGAGGCCAAGAGCGCTGAGTGGCGGCCATCAGAAACCCCAGCACAGTAACTCCTGGCGTTCACCAACCCAGAGGTGGTGTGGACAGCATCGCTGAGGGTCAAGAGCAAGCCTAATTGTGCAGGAGGCGGTCACAGAGGCTGCGGAGCTTGCCAACTCAATTGAGGTTGTGTGCAGCACTGCCGACAGGTGGGCCAATGGGCGAGGGGGGGGCACACAGCGCGGTGACTTCTAGCAGTGCCCACCCAACTGGGGTTGCCGGCGGCGGTCAGAAGCGCTAGGGCCCTGAGCCGCAGGCCTGCCTGTGCGGAGCTGCCAACAGTTGCTCACGATCGTAGAGGACCAGAAGACTCCGGGGCACGCGAGCACAGCGGGTCCTCATGGGAGGTGGCAAGCCAGAAGCACCGAGCACTGTGGTGCCTGGTGCTGCCAGCCCACCTGAAGATCAGGTGGCCTAGGTGCGGAGCAGCAGCCTCCACTGTGTGTGGGGCTTCCGCAGTACAGTAGCAGCAGTGGAGAGGAGAGAGGGACAAAATTGAAAGTGCCACTGTGAGTAAAGAGAGAGGGGCAGAGGGGGCTGTCATGAAAGGCAGGCAATAAGACCGGGGCAGAAATTGCCTTAATCTATTGCTAGCTCTCCAAACCTTGCCAAGTTGCTTGTTTTTCCTCTCTAAGAGAAAAGTAAAGCTCGTTTTTCTCTTTTTCTTATTTTATTTTTCTTCCTGCTGAGGTCAGGGGCTGTCTTAGTTGTGCCAAAGTCTCCGGGGAGGGCACCAGGCCAAAGAGGAGAGGAACGGCAGAGCCAACCAGGTTGCATGGGGGTCCCTGGATCGTAGGCGAGGTGTTTTTGCTTTTGAGAGAAAGGTAAGGCTTTTTCTCATTTCCTTTCTTTCTTTTCCCTTCTCTTTTTCTTTATTCTAGCTGACTGGGAGGCGTGCCTAACTGGGAAGACCTGTAGCTGGCTGATTGGAAGGCAGGCTTTTGTTGTGAAAATCAGTGATTAGTGGGATCTGAGAGGGGATTTCTCACTTAACAACCTTTCTAGCTCTGGCATCTCAGTCCTGAATCTCAAGGGAAGGCTACTCTGCACCTCACTTTGTCCAAACAGAAAATCCTGAATTCAGGAAAACCACTGGCTTGGGGTGTGCTTTGTTTTCTTCCTTCCTTTTGCCACCTCCTGCCTTTTTCTCTCTCTGTGAACACTAAGTTTTGCAGTACGCTTTCCCTCAGATAATTTAACTCCTTACTATATCAAGTGTAACACTTGTTCTCCCCCCAAATGTAACATGAGCAGGTGCTACTTCTCTTTCAAGTTAAGATAAGAGCCTGGATACAGCAATTTCAAAATGAATAGATTACCTTTCCCTCTTTCAGTCAGAGATAAGCTACTGCCACCTGCACTTCCCCTTCCCTTCCTCTCCTGAACCACCAAACAGCCCCACTGGGATGACACGAGCTAGTCCTGGAAACTGCTGCCTTTAGAGTTGCATGTCCTCCTCCTGTAGCCAGTGCTCAAAGCCCAGAAGTGCTCTATGAACTTTAAGTTCTAACAGCTGGGTTAGAGCCTACATGGGAGGAGAAGGTGGTTCACCAGAGCCCTTCTACTGCCATGATAGCTCCAAGGAAATGATTAGCTTCTGGAGCAGTGGGGTAGGGCTGTTGTTAGTTCCTACTCCTACATCCCATGATGATGTAAGGGATGAGGGATGTCATGTGTGCTATACACTAGCAATGATCCTCAATAAATCCTTCTAATCCTCTTGTCTTGGCTTAATTTAGGTTTACAAATTTTAATATATTCAATTTCTCTTTGAGATAGGATTTAGGAGCAAAAACAAGGCAGGCCTAAAATTTAAAAGAGTATCAAGAAGAAATTTATTAATAACACAGAGAAAATAAGAAATTCGGAATAAGATTTCCAGATCAGTCCCTCCTTCCCTCCCCCCCCACCTTCCATATTTCTTAACAACAGCATCCAGACACATATCAGTCAGCCTTTCACTTAAATAATGAAAAAAGTTCTCTTCATCTCTTTTTTTCCATCAAATGTCTCTGTTCATCTTTCCATTCTTCAGAACAGAGACCCTCATTCCCTCAGGGCAAAGGATCCTTTTCTCAAACACTTCAACCCCCCCATTAATTTCTCCACAATTTATAGGAATTTTTCAGTGTAGTCCAGTCCACCTCATAGCTTACAAAAAGTTTTTTTTAGCCAATTTATTCACAGTGTCTCCTCAATCTCTTCCCATCTGGAAACTTGGGTCTTACTTCACTAACTTTAGTATACTTTCTGCTTTATTCCTCTCATTCAAGGGAGGTCAGGAGATCTGCAGTCTTATCCGAGTATTGGAAGGATTAAAAATGCACACAGAAGGTGCAGGAACTGGGCCAGGCCATGCTGGAGATGTGCTAGGCCGTGCAGGCTGCGTGAGGGAGGCTGGAACAAAACTGCAAAGCTCAGCAAGCAAATGCATGGGGGGGCTCACATGGAACAGAGCCCAGCTCCATTTCTCCCAAGTTCCATGGGCAGCTGGGGGGCTTCGCCTCCCCTCGACTGCTCCAAGCCCTGACCGAGCTGTGGCAACTCTGGGGGGAAAAACGAGGATCTTAGCAAAGGTTTATCTTTCCCCTGGCCATCAGGTCCCCTAGTTGAAAACAGGGGGGACCTCGGTGGGTCCCCCACCCTCGTCCGGCCAGGCTGCATGGGGAGGGGGGGCCGGGCCAGGCCAGGCCGCGCTGAGCCGGAGGGGCTGGCCTTACCTCCTCACAAGATGGAAGTCAAAAGAGAGAGCTTTCACTTTTACCGATGTGATTCATGGAGGCGAAGTAACTTTTTAATTGGTTTCCTAGGCTGTCAATTATTAAATCAGCTTTCTGATTGGTCCCAGCAACTCACAGAGGAAGTTCTCATAGAGGAAAAAAACCCTGTGTGTGTGTGTGTGTCTGTGTTCCTCCATGCCCTCCTCCTAGGTGACTTCCATGCAAAACCAGCACACCTCTCCTTCCAACTAGTGTCTTTCTTTTTATGATTGGCTTCTAAAACCAGTGGAGAGGGAAGAATTTCGCTGTAGCTGTTAATGCATCTGTGACGAAAGCTCAGTCCAGATTTGTGCAAAACCTGGCCCTGCACCTCTTGCATCTTCTGGAAACAGCAGAGGCGGTTGTCGTGGAAAAGAGAACCATGGCTTGTGCTCCTATACTTCTTATCATGACTCTCCTGCTGCAACCAGTGGCTACAAGAGGGGCGAAAGCGCGAGTGCTTCCCTACATAGAAACGTTTAGTCTTTCCTTACTAACACTGCATGTAAATAGAGACCTTCCCATTGCTGCTTGGGACAGAGAGACCCAGATGGAGAAGGAGGAATAAAAGCCCCAAGCACAGCAGGAATGTTTGAGGGATGCTGTGAAGGCACAGATCCCTCCTGTCTCTCTGAAGGGATTTCCAGCATCTGTGCCCCTATCTTCTGACAAAACTAGACTCCACCAAACCCCCACTTGTATGGCATCAACTGTGTCCCAAACCCCTTGTCCTGGTTTGGGACAAAATTAGGGGAAAAACTTTCCCAAAGGACCCCCCAGGAAACAAACCCCCAGAACTCTTTCCCCTCCCACTACCGGGTTCGGGAAAGAACTTCCTCCGCGGGAAAAGTGGGAAAAACTTATTTATTTATCAAACACACAAAAAAGAAACACTCCCCAACACCAGGAAAACCAGCCACGCATGGCAAAGGAATTTGTCACTCGTCTGAGTAGGTGTAATTCTCAGAGCAGCTCCGATGTCGGGGAGGGCAGAAACGCGTATGTCTTGCCACGACGGAGTCCGGGACCTTCTTGATGTTTCAGATCGGGTGGAGTCCAACTCGGATTCGGGTGGTATTTCCTAGGCTAATAAGGAAAAATATGCAAAAAAACCAGCAAAAAGCCAAGCAAAGGGAGGGGGGGAGGGGCAGCCAAGCGAGCAGCAGCTACCAAGCAAGCCAAGCAGCGAAAGTAAGAGGGTGGGGGAAAGTGGCAGTGGGGAGGAGCGCAGCAGCCCCCAGGTAGTGGCGGAAGCCGATGGGAGAGGGCGCCGGCGGCACTAGTCAAAACAAACCTTACAAGCATGGGCAGCACACGATTTGGGGATACAAAGCGTTGTAACATCAACCCAGGACAAGAACCTAGATAATTGCTCTTCAGTCTGGGCTCAAAAATTTATTGCTGTTCTACTAGCATGTAACTAAAATATTTGCAAAAAAAAAAAAAAAAAGATTGCCAGAACTAAAGGGACATACACATTATCCACCTATAAATATTTTTAAATATATAAATTTCTAAATAATAACTTAATAAAGAACCCAGTATCTGTGATGAAAACCTTTTGTTCGCCTGATAGACATTGAGAGGATATTGCAAGGGCTTGGAGGCTGGGATATCATTTTGCTGTTTTGCTTTACTTGCAAGGATGCTATTAATTATTTTGCTTTGCTTGTCTGAAAGACCTTGAGAGTGAGCCAAGATGTCTCTAATTGTTTTGCTTTGCTTGCCAAGATGCTGTTAGATATTTTCACTTTGCTTGCGTTAATCATCTATCGCTTTAAGTGTTAGTAAAGGTCAGTAAAACAAGGGTGAGGAAAACTACTCACCTTCATCCCTCGACCACCAGAAGGCAGAAGAAGACCCCCTAGAAACTGGAGGAGCATGCACAGAACTACTAGAGGGGGGGCATCAAACCCGAGGAGCATGCGTAGAACTACTAGAGGAGGGGTTTGAAACCCCGGAAACTGAACAACTTAAAAGGAGTGAGCGGAGAGGGGGGGCCGCGGCAGTTTCAGAGCAGGAGCTCCTCTGTCGCCCGGCACTGTGGATTTTGCTTTTGCCTTCTGTAACTAATAAATCTTTTTAATTTTGATTCTATCCTTTATGGCCCATTGCGTTCATTTATAACAATTTGGTGCCATGACTCGGATCGAGAATTCAGAGTGGGTTCCCCGCCTGCGAGGAGGCGTGCTCCACTGATTCATTTCAGTGGCCCCGGGACGGGGGCCCTATCCCAACCTCGACCGACGAACCCAAAATTAAGAAGGCAAAAGCAAAGGTAAGAGGGCCCGGCTGACCCCTTAAATTTTGTCACAAAGTCCGGACGAAGACGCAGGGCACGTGAGTATAAAAGGGAACCGTTCGGACGGGGTCGGGATCCCAGAGTACGATGAGTGGTGTGTGTATGAGAGGGGGGCTGGCAGCCAGACTCCCCAAGCGAGTGTGGACCCTCAAGTAGTGCAGTTCCCATTGAACCGCGAGGGTGTGGGCCACGAAACAGGGGAAGCGAAAGTGATTTGTAGTGTGAGTGATGGTACTCCGGAGGAATGGGACAGGGGAAGAGCAAGCCCCCTGCAGAAGTTAAGCTCCCACCCATACCCAGAGATAGTCCCCTGGGGTTTATATTAGAAAACTGGGACTATTTCCCTGGGACAGATAATAAGGATAAGGCCAAGATGATACATTACTGTGTAGAGGTTTGGGGTAGGAAGGAAATTTTTAAAAATGTGTTCTGGCCAATTTTTGGATCAACAGAAAATTGGGTAAAAGAAAAATTTAATTTTTGGGTCAACATGAAGAAGCCCCCTAACATAGAGGAGAGGGAATATGCAAGAATTTGGGTGGCCCGTCCTAAAGCTTTTCTTTATAAACTAACTGAAAACCCAGAGGGCAGAAGGAAAAAGAAGAAGGCAAATAAAAGGGAGGAAAGCTTGATTGTCCCACCACCGTTTGTGCCGGTTCCAAGTGCACCACCCCAAGCAGAAGACTCAGACTCAGACTCGCCTAGTTATCAGGGGCCAGTCACAAGAAGTAAAACAAGGAAAGAACAGGAAGACCAGGAAAATCTGTTCCCACTGAGAGAAATGCCCATGGGGGGACCTCAGGCTGGAATAGGATTTATATCTGTGCCCCTTAGTTCAGGGGATGTTAGGGAATTTAAGATGGAAATGGGACATTTATTAGAGGACCCACTGGGAGTTGCTAAAAGAGTGGACCAATTTTTGGGCCAATATGTACACCTGGGAGGAATTACAGTCCATTCTGAACATTTTGTTCACTGCTGAAGAGAAAAATATGATTAGGAGAGAGGGGATGCGTATCTGGGATGCCCAACACGCTCAGGGTCCTGCAGCTAATATCAAATGGCCCCTTCAAAATCCTCAGTGGGATCATCAAAATCCTGTGCATGGAGCACACATGCAGGACTTAAAAACAATCATAGTTCAGGGAATTATGGAAGCAGTCCCGAGAGGCCAGAACATCAATAAAGCATTTAATGAGAGACAAAAGAGGGATGAAACTCCTACAGAGTGGTTAGGTTAAGAAAGAATTTCCAGCTTTACTCAGGGATGGATCCAGACGGCCAAATGGGACAGGCAGTGTTAAAGGTACATTTTGTGTCTAAATCTTGGGAGGATATAAGAAAGAAGATACAAAAATTAGAAGATTAGCAGGATAGAGGCTTAGATGAGTTATTAAGAGAGGCCCAAAAAGTGTATGTTCGGAGGGAAGAGGAGAGCCACAAACCACAGGTTAAAATGATGGTTGCTGCGGTACGAGAAAGTAGGGAACAAGATCGGAGGGAGACACAGAAGCGGCCAGTAAGGGAGCCTAGGGAGCCTAGGGAGACACGTGACACCAAGGTGTGTTTTTATTGTGGAAAAAAGGGACACTTCAGGAAAGAGTGCAGGGTCAAGATTCGGGATGAGAAGGAGTTTGAGACAGATTAGAGGGGTCAGGGGCTCTATCTTTTGGGGACCCGTAAACATCATAAGGAGCCCTTGATAAAACTAAAGGTGGGTCCCCATGGCCAGGAGATAATTTTTCTGGTTGACACGGGAGCTGAAAGATCGACTATTCAGTTTTTGCCAAAAGGATGTAGTTTACCTAAAGAAACTGCCACGGTGGTAGGAGCAAAAGGAGAACCTTTTGAAGTGGGGGTTATTAAAAGGGTGACAGTTGAATCAGAATCAAAAATTGGATTGGGAGACTTTTTGTTAGTATCGGAATCTGAATATAATTTATTGGGAAGAGATATGATTATAGAACTAGGAATTAGGATAGAAGTAGCAGAGAATGAACTACAAATTAAACTCTGCTGTCTTAGGGTGGAAGATGAAGAAAAGATAAACCCCGAAGTATGGTATAACCCAGGAAACGTGGGACAGCTAAAAATAACCCCATTTTCAGTGATTATTAGAAATCCGGAGGTCCCGGTAAAAATAAAGCGATATCCCATATCCCCTGAGGGTCGACGGGGATTGAAACCTGAGGTAGATAGATTATTAAGCAAGGGGCTGCTAGAACCATGTATGTCACCCTTTAACACACCGATACTCCCTGTTTGCAAATCAGATGGCACTTATCGGTTAGTACGATTTAAGAGAAATCAATAAACGCACAGTGGCTCGATTCCCCGTGGTGGCAAATCCATACACACTCTTAAGTAAATTGGGGCCTAATAATTTTTGGTATAGTGTTATAGATTTAAAAGATGCCTTTTGGGCCTGCCCTCTCGACGAGGCGAGCCGGGATTACTTTGCATTTGAATGTGAAGATCCTGATACAGGGAGGAGGCAACAATTGAGGTGGACTGTGTTACCCCAGGGGTTCACAGAATCTCCAAATCTGTTTGGACAAGCATTGGAACAAATTTTACAGGATTACCAAACAAGACCGGGAGTCAATTTGATTCAATATGTAGATGATTTACTCTTAGCAGGGGAACATAAAGAGGATGTAAGAAAAGAAAGTATAAAGCTACTGAACTTTTGGGGGCTTAAGGGACTAAAGGTTTCTAAGACTAAACTTCAGTTTGTAGAAGAGGAGGTAAAATACTTGGGGCACTATTTAAAGAAGGGGGAGAAAAGAATAGACCCTGAAAGAATCCAAGCAATTATGTCACTACCTATTCCAAAGAACAAGAGACAAGTTCGTCAAATCTTAGGACTTACTGGGTATTGTAGACAGTGGATTGAGAATTATAGCAGTAAAGCTAGATTTCTTTACCAAAAATTAACACAGGAAGGAATAATGAAATGGAGGCAGGAGGACACGGAGAAACTTCAGGAATTAAAAGAAAGTCTGGTCCATGCCCCGGTCTTAAGCCTCCCAAATTTAAGAAGACCTTTTTTCTTGTTTGTGAACATAGAAGAGGGTGTTGCGTTTGGGGTACTTACCCAGTATTGGGCAGGGAAAAAGAAGCCCGTTGCTTACTTGTCAAAAATTTTAGATCCTGTGAGTAGGGGCTGGCCAACCTGCTTACAAATAGTGGCTGGATGTGCCTTACTGGTGGAAGAAGCTAGAAAAATTACTTTTAATGGGAATCTTAAAGTAATGTCCCCTCATAATATCCAGGGCGTATTACAGCAAAAAGCAGAAAAATGGATATCAGATGCTAGGCTTTTAAAGTATGAAGGGATTCTGATAGAGGCACCCAATTTGACGTTAGAAACTACTACACTACAGAACCCGACCACATTTTTATATGGGAAGCCAGAGCATGAATTTTTAGCCCATGACTGTATAGCTACAATAGAAGAACAGACTAAGATTAGACCGGATTTGGAGGAAGAAGAGTTGGAAAGTGGCGAAAAACTTTTTGTGGATAGATCCTCCAGGGTAATAGAAGGAAAGAGAAGATCAGGGTATGCAATAGTGCAGGGTCCGAACTTAGAGGTGGTAGAATCTGGCACATTAGACAGATCATGGTCTGCCCAAGCATGTGAATTATATGCAATATTAAGAGCTTTAAAACTTCTTGAAGGGAAGGAGGGGACAATATTTACTGACTCTAGATATGGTTTCGGGGTAGTCCATACATTTGGAAAGTTATGGGAAGAAAGGGGTCTTATTAACTGACAGGGGAAGGATCTGATACACCAAAAACTTATAGTTGAAGTATTAAAAGCTCTGAGAGGGCCAAAGAAGTTAGCAGTAGTTCATTTAAAGGGACACCAACGAGGAATAGATTTAAAAAGCAGGGGAAACAACTCTGCGGACCAGGAGGCAAAACGGGCAGCCCTGAAAGAAATGGTCCTAAAAGAAAAAGGGGGGCAAAAAGACAAGGATGGAGTCAATAACAATGAAGAGACTGATACAATTTTTACGAATGAGGAAAAAGGAAAACTTAAGAGAATGGGGGTTAAAGAAGAATCAGGGAAGTGGATATTATCAGACGGCCGGGAAGTGTTACCAAAGGCAGTAGCTCAAAGGATACTGCATAAATTACATCAGAAAACTCATTGGGGAGCCCAGGGGCTGGTAGATCACTTTGCTGCCAAGTATATGAGCATCGGGCTCCACGATATAGCTAAACATATTACAAAGGGATGTCCTACCTGCTTGCGGGTAAATTGAAGCAACCTCAGAAAATTACCCCATGGGGGAAGGCCTTTAGCAAAACGACCCTTTGCAAATATTCAAGTGGATTTTACCAAATTGCCAAAGGTGGGAAGGATTAAATATCTTTTGGTAATAGTAGACCATCTTACCCATTATGTGGAAGCCTTCCCGACATCGAGAGAAACTGCACAGACAGTAGTAAAAGCTTTACTGGAAGAAATAGTTCCTAGATATGGTGTACCAGAAACAATTGACTCCGATAAGGGGCCACACTTTACCTTGAAGGTAACTCAAGAGTTAGCAGTAGCATTGGGAATAAGATGGGAACAGCATACTCCTTGGCACCCTCAAAGTTCAGGCCGAGTAGAAAGGATGAATGGGGAAATAAAGAAACAACTTACTAAATTGGTATTAGAAACAAAGTTATCATGGGTTAAGTGCATTCCCCTGGCCTTGTTAAACATTCGGACTCAACCCCGAGTGGATTTAGGAATTTCCCCATTCGAAATGTTATATGGCATGCCTTATAGTCTGGAAAAGACACAGACAAATCCGAATGTTAATGAACAGTATGTTAACAAGTACTTAGTAACCTTAATGAAATTCAGGAAACAGTTGTGGGAAAAAGGAATGTTGGCACAGAGACCACCGTTAGATCTTGTATTACACCAGGTTCAGCCTGGAGACTGGGTACTGGTCCGAAGCTGGAAGGAAAATCCAATAACACCTAAGTGGGAAGGACCTTACCAGGTGCTGCTTACAACAGACACAGCGGTGCGCACTGCAGAAAAAGGGTGGACTCATGCAAGTCGAATCAAAGGACCAATAGATTCGTCCAAGTTTACCAACGATCCTGAGTGGGAAGTGAAAGGCACACCTGGGGACTTGAAGCTAACACTGAAAAAGAAGGTACAGCCTTGAGAGACATTTTTTCCCCTTTTTCTCCTTTCTCTAGGATATGAGACCTGTATCACATGGATGCTGAACTTCGGGACCCACAATACTTTTCTTTCACAATAGAAAACAGAAAATCTGGAGCGCCACTAAGGGGCAGGGAAAGCTTACTGGGAGTTGAAGTTAAAATCAAATATAATGCTGAAAATTGTTGGGGAAATTGTAACCCATTTGTATGTTTTGTTTGTTTAGTTTGTAAAGAGGAGTGGTGGGCCCATTGCCGCAACGGTTACATCCCTAGGGGGGTGTGTTGCAATTGTTATTTGAGTCAAAGGAAACTCACTTCTCAAGTCCTAGCCACCATAGTGGCTGCTGGTGGGCTTTCGGTGGGATCTGAAGAGTGGTGGAAAATCTTTTCAAAGGGAGTGAACCCTCAATTTTACTGTTATCACTCTAATAAACCTACCACATTTGTAGCCAAAATTGTAGCTGCCCTGTGTAGACGGTGGGTACCTGAACTCAGCTGTTACACTCCTCTGATTAAAGCCTGTAAGTGGAGCAAGTACATAAAACAAATCAAAAAGCATGGGACAAGCACCCCTCCTGAAGAATACTCCTGCTGCCGAGAAGATGGAACCCCTCATAGCTAGTTGCAACCGAGTTGATGGGCGAGGCAGAGGAGGAAAATATTGTGGAGAGGGTTACCCGGGTGCAAAGAGGAGAACAGAGATCAAAACCCAGGGCAGGAAAAATAGAAACTGGAATAATCAAAAAAATCATTGGCAAATAAGTTGCGGACAATGGAAAAGCTGCTACCTCCAGTTAGGAATAATTTATTTAATGGTTTTAGAAGGGGTGCATGCGAATCACGAGCCCTTTAAATGGTCACTTATGAAATGGGAAGGTCAGAGAGAAATTCAAACACAAATTACTTCGGGAAGTCCTAGCTTTAATATAACCCTGGATGACCTGCTTGATAGGAGGGGTTCTAGCCCCTATAGTGTATTCTACGTGTCCAGCATCTAACCCAGGAAGGTCATACTGTAATTACCCCAGAGAATTTTACTGTGGATATTGGGGCTGTGAAACGATTTCCCTGGGATGGCCGGTCCAAATCCAAGATAAATACTTAAGAGTTGAAAGAGGTCCACATGGATGTAAAAAGCCCTGGACAGATCTGTCAGGGGGGGTGATGTATATAGGCACTTGCAAATGGGTCTATCTTAACGTCATGCAGCCCCAGGACCCAGGATGGGTAATAGGAAAAATCTGGGGAGTTAGAATATGGAAACCTGGGAAAGACCGGGGAGGATATATTATTATAAAAAAGGAAATTGTACCCCACGATCCTCAACCTGTTGGACCAAATCCTGCAATAATAAACTCAGAAGCCACAATAATAAATCAGGGTGACTTAGACAGCATGACCCAAGAAAATTTCATGAAGGCCAACAATAAATCACAGTTAATAGGAACCACAGTCATGACACAATCAAGTAGAGGGGCCCTATGGAAAATTCTACAAGCCACCTTTAGGCTGTTGAATGACACATACCCCCATTTGACTAAGGAGTGATGGTTATGCTACAGTATTAATCCACCCTTTTATGAAGCTTTAGGTTCTGTAGCAAAGTCTAAAAGAGTAAACGGGACCAATCCCTCCTTGTGCCTTTGGAAAAGGGAAAAAGAAAACACCCCAGAAGTGTCAGTGGCTCAGGTAAAGGGGAAGGGGAGGTGTATAGGCAACATACCTCGAGATAAAGACCACCTCTGCGGGGTAAAAATGGCTGTAACTGATTCCCACGAACTGGCCCAATGGTTAATCCCTGCTGCAAACACCAAGTGGGTTTGTAACACATTAGGAGTAACCCCGTGTATATCAATATCTATTTTCAATTAAACATCTGAATACTGCATTCAGGTCATGGTAATGCCCCGGATTGTATACTACCCAAAAGACTATGTGTATGCTCATCAAATCACTCCAAAGCATCACATAGAAAAACTAGAACCATTTACAGCCCTCACAGTTGCTGTATTACTAGGCATAGGAAGTGCTGGAGTGGGGACAGGAGTGGCTTCCTTAGTGAACCAACAGCAAAGATTTAAAAATCTCAGAATGTCAGTAGATGAGGATTTAAGTAGAATAGAGAAGGCAATGGACAGTCTCGTAAAATCAGTAAGATCTCTTTCAGAAGTTGTATTACAGAATAGACGGGGATTAAACCTGCTGTTTTTACAGCAAGGGGGGCTGTGTGTGGCTTTGCGGGAGGAGGGTTGCACCTATGCGGACCACACTGGGATTGTAATTGACACTACGGCTGAGCTCCAGAAACAACTGGAGCAACGTAAAAAAGAAAGGGAGGCACAACAAAGTTGGTATGAATCTTGGTTTAACTATTCTCCCTGGTTAACAACCTTGTTGTCTACCATAGCAGGACCATTAATCTTGCTAAACTTAGTACTCACCCTTGGCCCTTGCATTTTTAACAAAATCATTAGCATAGTAATGAACAGGTTAGAAGCAGCTCACCTCATGTTAATACGAGCAAAATATGAAGCCTTAAATGGGGAAGAAACAGAAGACTATTTAGAATTAAGTAAGAAAGAATTACAAAGGTTTAGCGAACAAAAGTAATAATATAGAAAAAGGGGGGAGTTGTGATGAAAAACTTTTGTTCACCTGATAGACATTGAGAGGATTTGCAAGGACTTGGAGGCCAGGATATCATTTTGCTGTTTTGCTTTACTTGCAAGGATGCTGTTAATTATTTTGCTTTGCTTGTCTGAAAGACCTTGAGAGTGAGCCAAGATGTCTCTAATTGTTTTGCTTTGCTTGCCAAGATGCTGTTAGTTATTTTCACTTTGCTTGCGTTAATCATCTATCACTTTAAGTGTTAGTAAGGGTCAGTAAAACAAGGATGAGGAAAACTACTCACCTTCATCCCTCGACCACCAGAAGGCAGAAGAAGACCCCCTAGTAACTGGAGGAGCGTGCGCAGAACTACTAGAAGGGGGGGCATGAAACCCGAGGAGCATGCACAGAACTACTAGAGGAGGGGCATGGAACCCCAAAAACTGAACAACTTAAAAGGAGTGAGCGGAGAGGGGGGGCCGCAGCAGTTTCGGAGCAGGAGCTCCTCTATCGCCCGGCGCTGTGGATTTTGCTTTTGCCTTCTGTAACTAATAAATCTTTTTAATTTTGATTCGATCCTTTATGGCTCATTGCATTCATTTATAACAGTATCATATTAGCATAACTCTATATGGTTGTCCTGGTTTGAAGGACAGGTGTCTGGCGATGGAGGCAGAAGTTTTCCTTTGTAATAGAGACTTTAATTCCACTCCCCCCGAGTATTATAATTGTTTCAATCAAGGACTCTGAGGCAGAGATAAGGGGGTAGGAATAACAGCTCTTTTACAAATATATCTAACGGAACAAGCAGAAACAACAGCAGTTGTTAAAATTACCAACAAAACAGAACAGATAACTCGGTTCCAGTCCCTTCTTTAGCTGCAGGCATGTTCTCTCTGTACTCGGTCCCGGTGCTGCAGCTGGAACAAAGCCCGGAGCTGCAGAGAAGTGGGCAGGAGCACAGGCGGGAGGGGACGGCAGCGGCCACGCTGGTCTCAGGTGGGAACAGGCTGGAGAGGGCAGCTCCTCGCTCACCGTTTGTGTCCGGGTGATCAGCTGTGTCCGCAGAGGCAGGAGGCTGGAACGGGGCAGAACAAGGTCCTCTTGGGGTGTGCATTGGGTCTCTCCATCCTTTTGCATTACCCACCAAGTGCAACCTGGTCCTTGAGCGAAAACCACCCCACGAACAGGGTTGTCTTTGCTGGAGGCAGAGTTCACCCAGACAGTTTTCCCTAACATGCCTCTCAGGTGTACCACTGGGACCTTATCTCCATCTGGTGTTCCCAAGGGCTCTGATTGGGCACGGCCTGCTCGGTTAGTGGAACCTTGGGTATTCACTAACCATGTGGCCTTTGGTAGATTGATCTCCCAGTTCTTGAAAGTCCCTCCACCAAGTGCCTTTAAGGTGGTTTTAAGCAGGCCACTGTATCTTTTGACTTGCCCAGCCGCTGGTGCATGGTAGGGAATATGGTACACCCACTCGATGCCATGTTCTTTAGCCCAGGTGTTTATAAGGCTATTTATGAAATGAGTCCCATTGTCTGACTCAATTCTCTCAGGGGTGCCATGCCGCTAGAGGACTTGCTTTTCCAGGCCCATGATGGTGTTCTGAGCAGTGGCGTGAGGCACAGCGTAGGTCTCCAACCATCCAGTGATGGCTTCCACCATGGTCAGCACGTAGCGCTTGCCTTGGCAGGTCTGAGGCAGTGTGATTTAGTCAATCTCCTAGGCCTCTCCGTACTTATATTTGGACCACCGCCCCCCCATACCATAGGGGCTTCACCCGCTTGGCTTGCTTTATGGCAGCACACGTCACAGTCATGAATAACCTGAAAGATGCTGTCCATGGTTAGATCCACCCCTTGGTCTTGTGCCCACTTATAGGTGCCATCACTGCCCTGATGCCCTGAGGCATCACGGGCCCATTAAGCTAGGAACAGTTCTCCCTTGTGTTTCCAATCTAAGGCTATCTTCGAGACCTCTATCTGAGCAGCCTGATCTATCTGCTCGTTATGCCTGTGTTCTTCATTAGCCCGACTCTTGGGAACATGGGCATCCACGTGACGGACATTGACGGGTAGCTTCTCTACCTGAGTGGAAATGTCTTTCCACTCATCAGCAGCCCAGATTGGTTTTCCTCTATGCTGCCAGTCAGCCTTTTTCCACCTCTCCAGCCACCTCCACAGTGCATTGGCTACCATCCACGAATCAGTGTAAAGGTAGAGCTTTGGCCACTTCTCTCTTTCAGCAATGTCCAAAGCCAGCTGTACAGTTTTGAGTTCAGCAAGTTGATTTGATCCACCTTCTCCTTTGATAGCTTGTGCAACCTGTCGTGTGGGGCTCCATACGGCAGCTTTCCACTTCCGGTTCATCCCCACAATGCGGCAGGCACCGTCGGTGAAAAGGGCGTAGCGTGTTTCATCTGCTGGCAGCTGGTTGTACAGTGGAGCTTCTTCAGCCCGGGTCACTTGCTTCTGCTCCTCTTCATCAGCGAGACCAAAATCTTCACCTTCTGGCCAGTTTGTAATTATCTCCAAAATCCCAGGGCGATTCAGGTTGCCAATATGTGTGGGCTGCGTGATGAGGGCAATCCACTTGCTCCATGTGGTGTCGGTGGCGTGGTGGGTAGAGGGAACCTTTCCTTTGAACATCCACCCCAGCACTGGCAATTGGGTTGCCAGGAGAATCTGTGCTTCTGTGCCAATCACCTCTGAGGCAGCTTGAACTCATTCATAGCCAGCTCTGTGGGAGCGGAATTGGCTTCAGACCCTTTATAACTTCTGCTCTAGAATCCCAGGGGTCGGCCTAGAGTCTCACCAGGCACCTTCTGCCAAAGGCTCCAGGACAGACCATGGTTCCCAATTGCAGAATAGAGCACATTTTTTGCCTCTGGTCCCATCCTGACTGGGCCAAGGGCTACTGAATGAGCGATCTCCTGTTTAATCTGGGCAAAGGCTTGCTGTTGTTCAGGGTGCCAGTGGATATTGTTCTTCTTGTGGGAGACCAGGTAGAGAGGGCTCACTATCTGACCGTAATCAGGGATGTGCATTCTCCAAAAGCCTATGGCACCTAGGAAAGCTTGTGTTTCCTTCTTGCTTGTGGGTGAAGACATTGCAGTGATCTTATTGATGACCTCAGTGGGGATCTGGAGCCGTCCATCCTGCCACTTCACTCCCAGGAACTGGATCTCTCGGGCAGGTCCTTTGACTTTGCTCTTTTTAATGGCAAAACCGGCTCCCAGCAAAATCTGGATGATCTTCTCTCCTTTCTCAAACACCTCCATTGCTGTGTTCCCCCACACAATGATGTCATCGATGTAGTGCAAATGTTCTGGAGCCTCACCCTTCTCCAGTGCAGCCTGGATCAGCCCGTGGCAGATGGTGGGGCTGTGTTTCCACCCCTGGGGCAGTTGGTTCCAGGTGTACTGCACGCCCCTCCAGGTAAAAGCAAACTATGGCCTGCAATCTGCTTCCAGAGGAATGGAGAAAAATGCATTGGCAATGTCAGTGGTGGCATACCACCTTGTTGCCTTGGACTCCAGCTCGTACTGGAGTTCCAGCATGTCCGGCACGGCAGCGCTCAGCGGTGGAGTCACTTCATTCAATGCCCGATAGTCCACAGTCAGACTCCATTCTCCATCAGATTTGTGCATAGGCCAGATAGGACTGTTGAAGGATGAGTGGCTCTTGCTGACCACCCCTTGGCTCTCTAGATCATGGATCATTTTTTGGATGGGGATCACAGCATCTCGATTTGTCCGGTACTGCCGGCGGTGCACGGTCATGGTGGCAATTGGCACCTGTTGCTCAGTCACTTTCAGGAGTCCTACTGCAGAGGGGTTTTCTGGCAGTCCAGGCAAGGTTTTCAATTGTTTAATGCTCTCTGTCGCTACAGTAGCTATTCCAAAAGCCCACCTGAACCCCTTTGGGTCTTTGTAGTAGCCGTTTTTGAGGAAGTCTATGCCTAGAATGCACGGTGCCCCTGGGCCAGTTACAATTGGATGTTTCTGCCACCCCTTCCCTGTCAGGCTAATCTCAGCTTCCAGCAAAGTGAATTCCTGTGATCCCTCCGTCACCCCAACAATGGAAACAGGTACCTTCCCCACATGTTCTGATGGTATCAGGGTGCATTGTGAACCAGTATCAACTAGCACTTGATGTTTCTGTGGCTTTGACGTGCCAGGCCATCGCACCCACACTATCCAATAAATCCTGCCATCCCATGCCTCTCCCTGGCTCAAGTCAGGGCCCCTCTAGCCCAGGTTATTATTTCCTTCCTGGGCATACATAGTGGAGGTTCCTTCCAGGGGATCTGGGAGATTATCCTTCCTTCCATAATACCCTGCACCTTGCTTGTGGGAGGTTGAGGCTACCTTCATTTTAGCGTGGTTCCCTTGGTTAGCATTTCTCTCCCTGTGCTGACGCACCCATGGTACCAGGAGAGAAGTGGGTTTCCCATCCCATTTTCCCATGTCTTCCCCATGGTCTCGCAGGAAAAACCACAGGTCAGCTCGTGGGGTGTACTTTCTCTCCCTAGCTGGGAGGCATTCGGTTCTAGATTTGAGGCCTGTGACTCATACTGGTGCAGCACTGATCTTCCTTATCTCCTCCCTTCTCATCTCCTCCCTCATCTCCTCCCTCATATCCCTCATCCTCTCTTGGAGGTCCCTGGCCACGGCAGAGACATTAGCCTGCATTGGGCCATTCATCATGCTCTCAAAATTTCTGAGTTTTTTGGCAACAGAACACACTGTCTCTGGACTGTTATCAGCATTAATCATTGCTGTGTAGGTGGTATATTGAGATGGACCCAAAATTGCCAAATTCCATAACATCTGCCCTGTGCACTTGACCTTGTCAGGGTCATTGTCATGCTGTCCATCCCTCCCAAAGAGTACCTCTAATACTGCTGTCTCTCTCAGCTGCTGGATTCCTTCCTCAAGGGTCTTCCAGCGCATCCTACGGTGGTGCTCCTGCATTCTCTCTCTGTGTACAAACTTCTCTCTCACACTCGTTAAAAGCCAGTCCCAGAGGGAAAGGAGGACTTGCTCCCTTACGAATATCTGGTCCACACCTGAATCCTGGGCCAAGGATCCCAAATTCCTGGCCTCAGTTCCATCCAGTTGAACACCTGTTCCTGTAAGGTCCCAGACCCAGAGTAACCAATTTGTAAAGGGCTTTACACAGGTTACGAAGACTATAGTATGAGAGGGACTCAGTGATGATCTCAACCTCTGGCTCCCTTGCTGGTTGTGAGGACTCTCCTTGCTGATCCCCATTATCTAGTTGCTTCATTTTAGTCTTAGATTTTCTAGTTTTCACAGGGGCAACTGCTGCTGGCTGTGGCTGCCCCTGTGGCTCAGCTGGATCCTGGACAGATACAACATCTACGGGTTCCACTGCAGAACCATCTGACTCTCCCTCTTTAGGGAAGGGGGAGGGTTTCTCACCAGATGGAGAATGCTCCTTTAACATCCGGCTGTGCTCCTTCAACATCTGGCTTTGCTCCTTCAAAATGTGGCCTATATCCTTCACTAGAGCCCCCCGCCACTCTGGGTGGTTCATTTCTGCAGTGGGCTGTGGGGCAGCATCAGGCTCTGGGGAGGCATCCCTAGCCCCTGGGGCAGGGGCAGGTTCTGGGGTAGCACCTCTATTTCCTGTGGTAGGTATCAGGGTTATTTTCCAAGCCAATATTCCCTTATTTCTGAATGCTAAGTAAAACAGGCCTATCAGCAACACCAGCCACTGTATAATAACACTGGCAATTAAAACAGATCTGAAATCCTTGAGAACCAGTGGGTTAGCCTCAAAAAACTGGGTGATGGGTTGGGAGAAAATTTCCCTTGTACTCGTTACCTCACAGTAAGTACCATTACTGCAATAACCCCAGAAACACGCAGTTAGAGTACGATATCTCCGGATCCATGCAACCGCTTCCCAGAAAAAAATAAAAACCCATGAATTCCTGACATAATCAATCCACCAAACGAATTGGATAATATCTACAGTAACTTTGGTGAGGGGACTCATATTCAAATAATGGCTTGCAAATGGGAGAGAGATATCTGTGGCCACATGGAGCCCAAACCAGATTAAACCAGACAACATGTTGCCACTTAAGAGGTCTGTTACTCCTGTCTTAACTTTCCACTCAGTTCCCTCTGCCCCACGTTGGGCGCCAAAATCTGTTCTGGTTTAAGGGACGGGTGTCTGCCCATGAAGGCAGAAATTTTTCTTTGAAATAGAGACTTTATTCCACTCTCCCCAAGTATTATGATTGTTTGAATCAAGGACTCTGAGGCAGAGATAAGGGGGTAGGAATAACAGCTCTTTTACCAGTATATCTAACCGTACAAGCAGAAAACAACAGCAGTTGTTAAAATTACCAACAAAACAGAACAGATAACTCGGTTCCAGTCCCTTCTTTATCTGCAGGCACGCTCTCTCTGTGCTCGGTCCCGGTGCTGCAGCTGGAACAAAGCCCGGAGCTGCAGAGAAACGGGCAGGAGCACAGGCAGGAGGGGACGGCAGCGGCCACGCCGGTCTCAGGTGGGAACAGACTGGAGAGGGCAGCTCCTCGCTCACCGTTTGTGTCCGGGTGATCAGCTGTGTCCACAGAGGCAGGAGGCTGGAACGGGGCAGATGCAGGGCAGGTGATCGCAGAGGGTCTGGCTCTCCTGTGTTCAGCCGCGTGGGCTGGAGACAGGGCGTCCTCCTCCGAGGTCGCTGGAAACAGGAGTCCCCTCTGGAAGCACGAGAAGCCCCTCCAGAAGCCACTCCCACCTACCCCTTTTTTCTAGAGTCGTTAAAGGTCCTGGGTGTAACCCGGCCAGCTCCTTTGGCATGATAATGGGAAAAATTCTTTAAATTGACACAGTAATAGAAAAACACTAAACCCCCAACAACGGTAAATTTTATCAACATTTCTGTTAAACAAGGTAGGTCTTGCCATGTTACATATACACAGATAATGTTAAATCTCTCTAGTAACTTGGAGTTTGGCCAGTTGCTCCTTTTACCACTACATACTTATTATCCCCAGGTTTTAAAGCTTCCTTTAAGACTGAATATATTGACCCTGTGTCAACCAAAAATTCCTCCTCTTTCCCTTCTTCCCCCAGCTTCATTTTTATAACCAGTGGATCTGCTGGGGAAAGATTCACCAGTCTTCTTCAGTCTTTTTTCAAATGCGAGACCACCACCCCCTTCTTTTCTTGTTTCCCCTCTCCCTGGCACCTTCATTCTGGGCACTGATTTTTCCAGTGACCAAATTTTCTGCAAATCGCACACTGGTCTCTGCCAAGCCGGGGCAGTCCATGCCTGCATGGTTCTTGTCCGCCTCTTCCTTTCTCCTCTTTTACAACTGTTACTAGTTTCCTTGTTCCTTGCTTATATTCCTCGTCCAGGTTACTAAAAACTCTCCATGCCTCATTTAATAAGGCTTCTAAATTCCTCCCATCCAGTCCCCGGAGCTTTTGAAGTTTACGTCTGTTATCTCCTGTAGATTGTTCTAAAAACAAATTCACCAGCTGTTGTATTCCTACCTCAGATCCAGGGTCTAATGATGTATGGCGACGCATCACGTCCCTTAAGCGATCCAGGAATTTGGATGGAGACTCAGAAGGACTCTGTTTGATTGCATATAAAGCTGAACAATTTATTGTTTTTGGAATAGCTCTCTCCATTACTCGTACTATCCACTCCTGGTATCTTTCTAGCTTCTTTATTTCTTCTGTTCTATTTGGTTCCCAGTTTGGATATTGGAGTGGGAAGTACTCTTTTACATCTTCCTCTTGGCCCTATAAAACTCTGCCAAATCCCCAGCCTTTTTCAAATTCAGCTCTTTCTCTGTTTCAGTTAGAGCATCCAGCAGTAGCTGCATATCACTCCATTCAGGGTTATGCTGCTTTATTATGTATCGTAAATATTCGGCAGTGTTTACTGGATCACTGCAATAATTCTTGGCAACCTTTTCCCACGCCTCCAGATCGATAGTTGAGAAGGGTACCTTAACCAGCATTCTTCCTCCTTCTGGCCCCCACTGCCTCCCACGAGGTGCTTGTACTGTTTGTTTTCTAGTTCTGAATGAGATTGGGTACTAGTGGGTGTTTTAGGGGGTGTTCCTTCCAAGTTCCCATCATCCTCCTGTCTCCTAGGGGGAGGTTTAAATAGATCTGTTAGATCTTGTTCTTGTACTGCTGTGCGATAGACTTTATCAGATTTTGTGCATCTCTGGCCGATGCTGCAGGCAGAGCAGCACCGCTTAACTTTACCTTTATTAGCTGCCTTATAATCCTTCTCAAGGGCTAATACCAGATTATCAGAGGGAGGTCTAATCCCAGAGTCTCTCTGCCACTCAGGGTGATCCCGAAGGGTAAAGAACATATCCGCATAGGAAACTTTGTCCCACTTCTCAAAAACATTAACTGTAACAATGTGTTATAATCTAAAGTTCCATTAGGTGGCCACCTTACTCCATCATCTAATCTCTATAGCAGCCACCACTGGCCACAGTACTTGAAAAGCATTTTCTTGTCCTCCGTACTTTTTATGCCTGTTATGTCTCCCCAATGGGCTAAAACACACCCTAGTGGACTAGCCTTAGGTATCTCTTTACTGTGTCTTGTCCCCATATTGAGATTCTCAATATTTTCTCTTTTACTTTTCTTAAACCACTTTTCTGCCCTTATGTAGAGATGTCCCGGGATCCGAATAGATTGGGCACACTCAGTCCTGACTATTTCTGGAGGTTTTTCTAATTTATCATTAATTCCATCTCTTACTATTACATGTAATCTTTCTCTCCCCTCTTCCAGTTTTCACCAACATTCTTATAGCTCTCTCTGTTGTTTTCACCTCTATATCAAAACACCTTGAACACAGCAAATGTGAGGGTAGCCTCCTCCGAAACACAGCACCCTAAGTTCGCAAATTCCCAGGAATTGAGCACAAACCACTCAAGGAGGTTTCCTTTGTTCGTCTAGGCAAAATATACACACACACATCCCTTACGCAGTGTCCCTCATGCCCCAGCCAATCAGCACTTACTGCACACCACACTCACTCCAGTCACTCCAGTTGCCCGGGAAATGGGTGAAATGATTTAGCAAACTCTCTCTCTGCTCTCACTTTTCACTGAAAGACCTGTTTCGGTCACTCACACAATCAAAACACAGCGCGAAAACACAGCACTGGCAAACCAGTCTGCCTCTCCTCCTGATTTTTGCAAGCACAGTAAATGTCAAGCATTCCTCGTTTTCTTGGTTACCTAATTTTTATGAACTATTCCTTACTCTTCAATTCCCCATCTCACGTATTAGCATGCCTATTGTTGGGGGTTGAGTGTTTTTCTGTTACTGTGTCAATTGAAAGAATTTTTCCCATTATCATGCCAATGGAGCTGGCCGGGCTACACCCAGGATATCTGATGAGTCCAGACAAAGGGGTGGGTGGGGACGGCCCCCGGAGGGGCCTCTGAGGCTTCCGGGAGGGCACTCGCGTTTCAGGCGAGCTCGGAGGAGGACGCCGGGGATCGTCAGCCCACGCGGCCAAGCACAGGAGAGCCAGACCCTCTGCGACCACCTGCCCTGCATCTGCCCCGTTCCAGCCTCCTGCCTCTGAGGACACAGCTGATCACCCGGACACACACGGTGAGCGAGGAGCCGCCGCTCCAGCCGTTTCCCGCCTGGGACCGGCGTGGCCACTGCTGCCCCTCCCCCCTCCTCCCTGCCTTCGTTCCCGCCTGCCTTTCAGCAGATCCGGACTGGGACTAAGCACAGAAACAGCGTGCTTGCATCTAAAGGGACTGACACCGAGTTATCTATTTTGTTCTGTTAGCAATATTAACTGTTATTGTTTTCTGTTTGTACAGTTAGATATATTAGTAAAAGAGCTGTTATTCCCACCCCCCTTATCTCTGCCTCAGAGTCCTTGATTCAAACAATCATAATACTTGGGGGAGGGGAGTAGAACCAAAGTCTCTATTCCAAAGGGAAACTTCTGCCCTTACTGGCAGACACCTGTCCTTTCAAACCAGGACACTAAGTTACCTTTGTATGAAAGTTTTCATGAGGAGTTTGTTTCTAATAGCCCCTTTTAGGGCCCACGTCCCTATGGAGCCATGAGCTCTTCAAGTTAGGAAGAGTCTTAACATGAGCCCTGACGTGGAAATGTAGTCTACTCATTAAATGCTTGCTTAGTTGACTAACAGCTGCTTTAAGAACTTGCATGATTTAAAGTAGATTGACTTACCAGACCTCCTGTCATGACACTAATACCAGAACATGTATTTCTTTCATAACTAATGATCACAAAATGCTGTGCTAGAAATTTGAACGGCATGTTGGAAGCTACTCACTCTCGCAAGTGAAACAGACTGGCCAACATACCATCAGTGAATACTCCACACGGATTATACTACAGTCAAGGATTGAAGGGGAAACAGGTGGAATTTTCAACTGTTTGCCATTCCAGGTTTCTGTTTTGCCAGATGACAAGGATTCCCCACGGAGGTTGGCAACAAGCTGTCTGACTTCCTTCATTTTCCCTTTGGCATAGAATGCTTGAGTTTGGAAAATGGTTGCCTTGGGCACGACCATACGGGAAGAACAATTCTCAATCTCAGCAAAGATCAGAATTGATTCACCTGAAACAAAAAGAAGAAAAAAAAAAACAACAAAAAACCTCAACAAAACAGACCAGAATTTCAATTTCTCTTTACATTTACAAGGCAGCTTAAGCAAACTTTCACATTCTTTATACTGTTAAAACGATGCTGCTATCACTGCTCTACCTGCAAAAGAGCATCCACTGAGGCTAATAGAAACAATATCCCCATGAGCTGTTCAAAAAGGAACAGGAAAATGTTTGTCTTGGTTTAGGGCAAATTTGGGAGGAAACCTCCAAATGGGGGCTCTCAACCGGTTTGAGGAAAAAAAAATATTCCCTCAGAGAGAAGTGGGAAAAAAACCCTGTTTATTTAACTGACAAAGCACTTCCCAGCACAAAAATGAACAATAACAAACAGCAAAACCTCTTGCCACTCTGAAGGAGTTGACAAACTCAGAAGAATCCCTTCCATGGGTCGCAGCCTGGCTCACTCAGTCTGTTCTCAGTCCCTCCGGCGCTGGGAAATGCCGCGGCCAGGCCAGGCCAGGCCTGGTGGACCACAGGTGTGAGCTCCCGGTGCTTTTTTGGGTTTTCAGTGCAGAGCAGGTTTGAACAATTCCAAGAAAAAAAGAAGAGTCCAGGGGAACTCCTTTGCCCCAGCTAGCCAGAAAAACTAACTAAAAGCAAAGAAAAGCTCTCTCCCACCATCCACTGCAGACAACACAGTCTGTGTGAAGAATGCGGGGGAGCAAGTGCAGTCTCTGATAACAGCTCTGCATCTCTTTCTCTCCCCCTTCACTCCTGGAACCAGTCTTAAAGCTGCAGAATTCAATATTCAACACCAACAGACAATTTGGGGATACAAGCATCATAAAGTCACCCCATGACAGAAAACAACACATCCAGAAAAAAAAAAACAAAAAACAAACAAAACCAAACAAACCAGTCTAACACCCAAAACATGCCAGTCTAACAGATGAGGTCGTTGAACCATCTAGAGATACAAGTAGCGCTGTCTTTGTTAACAGGGTATGCAGAGAAGATTACTAAATGCAGACTGATGTCATATAAATACCCTTAATGTTTCATTTATGTAAACACAGTAGTACAGACTCCAGCTTTAAAAAGGAAGGAAAACCACACAGAATTAATTATAGGATCACATACCTGGGATGTAGCCCTTTCTTTCAATTTTGGCACTTAAAGATATTGGGCCTGAGGTACAAAGCCAACAACATAGAGTTTTTTCTTTTGTGCCTGCTTGGGGTGACTGCAAGAAGAAGAAAAGTATTGTCCATCAAATTAGGAGCTCCATGAATCTCATCAGGTATTTAAACCAACACAGGAAAATAATAATTTTCGTAAGGTGCTTATTATTACATATTTAGATAAACAAAGCTGCTTTCATAGGAAAAGTCTCAAGCAATTTAAACGGCATTATACAGATACAATATTTGCCCTAATTCCACTGGTGTATTCGTATTGCTTTTTCTTCATTAAAACAATACTAAAAGAAAATACTGTATAGCTTGAAACAAAAGGCTTCATAGCCTACACATCCCAACATAATGCTGCAGAGCTTTTAATTTAACTAACAGCAAATTAGAACATCCTCACACTTTCCATTAAGCTGCATTTCCAAAGCAAAATAACTAAGCTAAACTATTGCAATGTTTGCTCCTGCTATTTCCTCAGTTTCTGAATGATCCTCTTTCATCTACGTTAAAGACTCATTTTACACAACACCAGGATTCAGGGTTTGATCCAAAGACCACTAAAGTCAAAAGAGAGACCTTCGATTTTCATGGAGTTTGTGCAAGGTCCCTTTGCAAGCTGATTTTTCACCCATACACACAAGAAATCTGTTTCAATGGTATTCTACTTTTCCCTCTAGATTAAAATTTGAGAAGGGGATAAAAATAAAGGATTTTTAGGCCAGACTGAAATCAAATCCTCACTGAAAGCAGTCGTGATAATAAAGTTATTTTAATAAAATGATATTTCAGAAAAGGATTATACACAGTTGCAATAATTTCCTCCCCATCAGTAGAAAACTATCCACATGGAAACTATAAATTATGCACTGCAGCAATTTTTTTATTTTGCATTTTTACATTAGCAATCCCTCACGAAAATATTAAGCATTGCATTGCTCCTTCATAGATTATTCTTTATTTATAATTTAAGAGGACCAACCAGTTCACCAAATATTTCTTCCTTAATGAGAGTCTACAATTTGTTACTATCAGATTAGACCACAAATGTATTTTACGTCTTGTAAAGATCAAGCAACTCCAAGTACAGGATAACTTAGCCTTCAAAATACCAGCAGTTAAGAGTTGTTAAACTGATATAATACTTAAAAGAAAAGCTGTACTTAAACTAGTAAATAAATATTAGGTTAAGTTACATGCTGACGTTGTTTCCGTTATTATACTTCATTATTTTTATGCCAGAAAAGGAATGAGTAGTTCTATCAGTTCTTACCAGTAACGAAGGAGTGTTGATATCTATATGTTCAAAGACCGTAAATTCCTTCTTTAATTTTACTGGTAGAAGCCAAGGCCTATGTAATTCAGCTTTCACCCAATACCGCACACTGCCATGTCTGCCTTCGAATGAGGTAGCAAGTGGTCTGTGCAGGACAAAGGTCAAAGTTGAGTAAAGTTATTCTCTCATTCCAATAACAATGCAATTGATCAGATTTGGAATTAGTATGTTGATGGGGTTTAGGATTTTTCCTTTTATTTCTTTCTCTTAGGGAATTTCCCCCCATTTTGTTGCTAAGAAGCAATAACGACCGGTACTTGAGAGAGACAAAAGAAGTAACCACAGAGAAGGGGGAGGAGTGCAGCTGGCTGCACTGTCGTAGCTGAGAGGGCATTCTCCTGGGAAGACATATCTCGAGATTTGGGCTGGACATAGCTCCTAGCTCTCTCTCGCTCTCTCGGCGTCGGAGGAGGACGACTGAGTTGCTGCTTATTGGGGGGGGGGGGGGGGGGGGGGGAAGGGAAATCACTGCCACCGCCGGAGCCCAGCCCTGTCCTGCTGCTTCTGCCATGGGTGAGCCTTTGCTCGTGAGAGCAGCCACTGAACTGGGACCTTATTAACACCTTCCTCACTAAAAAAACCAAAGGACTCTCACCATCTGCTCTGGTACCTCAGGGGAAACCCTGGGATCCCGAGCCCTTTCCGCCTCCCAGGGAACCTCTCCCTGCCGTCTTCGGGAGCCAGGCTGCCACTGCCCGGCCCCTGCCATTTCTTTGCCACTGCTCCGGGTTTTTTTGCTACGCTGTAGCCCGCACCCTCTGCCTCCCGGGACGCCCCGCGGTTCCAGCTACAGCTGCGGAGTTTCTGATACATCTCGTCTACCACTCCGGGATTTTGCTCGTCCCTGCTCTTCCAGCTTGCTGCTTCCGAGGTCCCTGCTACAGCTCTATTTGCTATCCAGAGGGGCACCAGGATCGGCTGCCCCTGGGGATTTGTAAAGGAAGCCCCTTTTCCATCCCTTATGCTGGCTGTGTCCACTATTATCCACGTGCAGAGAGACGATCGAACTCGCGCCACAGCGCCCCCTGCAGCCGCGGGGGAATCGTCCCACCTGCCCTTGTTGCACGACAGAGAGACACGAAACAACTAGGTTGTTTAGTGCGGTGCTTTATTGAGGGCCCTGGGTCTGAGGACTAGCGTCCAAAGTCAGAACCCACAGTTCCCCTTTTTCGTCAGGTTTTTATATCCTTTTACAAAGTGGTCTACATACAGAAGTACACATTCTTCAAGACAATACAGCTACATAAATCTTGTAGATATTATTCCTAAAAGTCATAAATTCTACATGCTTGTCTACTCAAAACTGTAGGTTACCCCCCTTTAATCCCCCTTGCTTGTCTTCCCACCACCAGAACCCTTTATCATTGATTATACATTAACCTTTATCGTTTATTATTTCATTGTGTTCTGCATGCTCTACTAGATCCTTTAGTTATTAGTTTGTGGTTCTTAGTACATTCCCAGGCCTGTTTCCCAGGGCCTGCTTGTGAACTGCTGCTTTCTAAGCCTTAGCATAACTACTGCTATTGCTATATCTACATTAGTTCTTTTTCTCGTTATTTCAGTATCACCCTGACCAGCTGGGGAGCCACCGGCGCCCCTGCCGGCTGTGACCGTAACTACACCAAAGGGGAAGGTGCCTAACAGCCGAGAGAAGGCTGTTTCTGGGTTTCTGGTTTTGTTTGTTGTTACTGCCATTGTTGTTGTTTGTTTGCCTTGTTATACATACTAGTAAAGAATTGTCATTCCTTTTCCCATATATTTGCCTGAAAGCCTCTTAATTTCAAAGTTATAATAATTCGGATGGAAGGGGGTCATATTCTCCATTCCAAGGGAGGTTTCTGCCTTCCTTGCAGACACCCGTCTTTCAAACTAAGACATATATAGAACTGTATTTTTCATGTACCATAACAAGCATAAATTATTTGCAACATTTGCATATCTCAGAAAAACATAATGTTAAAATTGGGGAATTGTGCAAGAAAAGTGCCAGAAGAATACACATCTCCTTTAGAGGCGATTTTCAAGTGTAGAATAAAGCATGCCCTTTTAAGGTCAAAATAAGGCCACCAAGAAAAACCGGCATTAGTACCATTCCGCTATTATTTTGGACACTGCATTCTGTTAATATCTGTGTATTATTTACTTGGCTGGTATCTCAGTGGTTTAACTAAAACTAAATGCTTTTGTAGTTTGTTTTGTCTTGAGTAGCTAAATATTTCAGTGTAGAGTTCTGAAGAGAGAGCTTTTGAGCATCATCTAATTGTCCTTTACCCTGATGTTGGGGGTTGGGGTTTGTTCCCTTACTGTCTCAGTTTAAAGAATTTTTCCCATTATTATGCTAAGGGAGACTGCCGGGGTACACCCAGGCTCTTTTCAGAACTGGAGACAAAGGGGTAGGTGGGGGGGTGGCTTCAGGGGTTTTTCACTCTCGCCGGCGAGGTCTGAGGGGGAAGGACTGCCCCGTCTCCAGCCCACGCGGTCCGAGCGCCGGGGAGCCAGGCTCTCTGCTATGGGACACTGTTCTGCATCTGCTCCGCTCCAGCCTACTACCTCTGCAACCACAGCTGACCACCAAAAACCCAAACGGTGAGCGGAGAGCCCTTCCTCCACCCTTTCTCCTACGTGGGACACAGCTGCCGCTGCCGCCCCCTCCCGTCTGCCACCTCCGCAGCTGCGCGGGCCCGGCCCCTCCTTTCACCACCGGGACCAAGCGCAGACAGAGTGTGTCTGCGGCTGGGAGAAGGACTGGAACTGAGTTATTTGTTCTGTTGGGTTGTTAATATTCATAGCTGCCGTTGTTTCCGTTTGTCCGGTTAGATATATTAGTAAAGAGCTGTTATTCCTACCCCCACATCTCTGCCTGAGAGTTCCTGATTCAAAAATTATAATACTCGGGAGGGAGGGGGCTTACATTCTCTATTTCAAAGAGGAGCTTCTGCCTTTATTGGCAGACACCTGTCCTTCAAACCAGGACACCTGATGAGATCATTTTTATATTTTTAATGTGTATGTGTGTGTATATATTAAGACTATTCTGCCCTGAATGCTGAAAGACAAATTCCTTTTGGGGAGTTGGAGAGGGGGGAAAAAAAATGCAGACAGGGACATCAAACCTTTCAGTATTACCCTTTTAGCCTCCCTCAGTACCATAAGAGGAAGGAACTAAGATGTGTATATTCCAGTCACGTCCAGTTAACTGTAACTTGTCTTTTCCTAACAATTTACTCTTTTAATCTCCAGGAAGAATTTTTATATTGCACTATGTTTGAAATGCACCATAATAAAAGATAAGTTGTGGGCAAAGCTTCCCTCCCTAAATTCTGTATCAAATAATACTACAAGTTTCACATCTGTTTGCACATCTGAAATGTTTACTTTTTTTCTTAATAACGCAAATGAAAGGATTTTCTAATCAACCTTCAATGTTTCATCCTGCTGCAGTATCCTCTAAGAAAAAAAAAAAAAAAAAAATTGTAAGGCCAGTCTGCATATTGGTTCATTTCACTATTGCTTTGTATTTGGTTGCACTGAGTCTGGCTGGGATGGAGTTAACTTTCCTCATAACAGCCCACATAGTGGGGTGCGCACACACACAGACACACAGGAAGGCCAGATGGGCAGGGCTGACAGACATTCATGGCTATGGTGTTTGTCTTCTCAAGCAACCACTACACATTCTGAGGCCTTGCTTTTCAGGAAGTGGCTGGACATTTGCCTGCTGATGGGAAGTAGTGAATTAATTATTATTTTTGCTTTGCTTCCACATACAGCTTTTGTTGGGTTTTTTTTATTAAAACTGCCTTTATCTTGACCCGGAAGCTTGTCCATCTTATTTTCTCTCCCTGGCCTGTTGATGCGGAAGAATGAGAGAGCAACCACACGGAGGGCTGGCAGGCAGCCAACGTCAATCCACCACATTGGTTGTGTTTTAAATAAATTTTAGAAATATTCCATGGATACAAAATAGCAAGAAATGGTAAGGAGGCAGTGTCAAACTAGTGTTTTTCAGGCCTTTTACTACCATCCTTCATTTTTTCCAGAATTATTAAAAATGCCTTCATAGTTATTATTTCAAGTCACTTGACAAAACCTTTAGTGTTTTAATCCATTCTTGTGCTATTTTAGAGCTCATATTTGAACGTTTCTTCCAACTCAAAGGAATATCATAATCATCCTTATCACTTCTATAAGAAGAGTTTTTCATCTGAACCTTAAATTGACTTCTAAAAATTTCCACACATATGCATCTTCTTCAGCATTCTAAAAATCGACCGTAAAGCCCTGCACTATTTGCAGGAACTGATCTGTAAAAGCATTTATCATCTGCAGGTTCTGTTAAAGCCAGTCCCTCAATAAGCACGTTTTATTAGCTTTAATATTAGGTATCAGTCCAACACTCTGCCAACTTTTTTCAACCTTAATGACTTTGGCACTTGGCTTTTTACAGTAAAAGGCTCCTCCTACCTCCTTTCTTCATCTATTTCCAGACTCTCTCTGTTCCTTCATATTTAATTTTCCTGCAACTTGCGTTTGAGCTAATTTTCATGTTGATAACTCCTCTATGTATAAATCTTCCCTTCACAATGTATACATTAGACACCTCCAACTTGTGTGTTTGTTTGTGTGTGGCAATTTATTTTAAGACTTCTGCTATCGCTCTTGTTTCACCTTTGCTTTCTGAGTCAAGCGGGATTAGGTATGGGAATGTTTCTTGCTTCATCCATTCATCCATTTCTTTGTTTTCCATCCTGGCTTTTTTGTCTAGAGGTCAGCCTGAGTACATACATCCTATTTGAAGTAGAAAAAAAAAAAAAAAAAAAAAAAAAAAGCCAAACAAACTCTTATTTAGTTCAAATGTAGTTAAGCCTGCCACATCTGTTTCAGACTGAGCCTGAACAGTTAAGCTGTTCTCACTAGGTTCTGATGGCTTGCATGGCTCCAGTAAAATCTTGTTTCATTTAGAAGATACCTCAGCCCCTCTGCAGGACTCAAATGACACAAATCCCCCTCCCGTCTTCTGTGAAGGAGCCAAATCCTCCATAAGGAGCCAACATACCTCAGTCAAAAGAAAGAGCAACCAACTGGGCAACAACAAGCTCCTGTTTTGTGAACAACTCTTAACCAGTTTAAAAGCAATCTTCAGTTTAATGAGATTATGTCCTCTATTGCATGTCTGAGCACAACTCCTAACCACTGAAAAGGTTTCCCTCCCCCCACAAGAATTTTTCTTAAGCAGATATGTATCTTAGCCTTCTCTCACACAAGCTGTGTACTGCATGTAAGTACTTACATCTGTGGAAGCTCAAAGCTGAATGCATATTCATGCCTTCCTGAATGAATGGTGTGAAGGCCTTCTTCGGAGGTGTCATCATCTAGGAGGGAAAAACCCAATATGCTATTCCACCTGTGAACATTTTACATAGCATATTATATTATATAGGTTTCTTTTCTAGAATAGGATGGATTATGCATTCTTTACAATACTAAGAATACAGTGTCTCAGAAACAAGTCTCTCCAGTCCATTTGTATTAACTGCTAGATGCATAGCTGTAGAATTTTAAGGTTAGGTGAGATTCCAAGACTCTCCTGACACAAAAGCAGAAGTTAACTTGTTTTAATTTATGGTTTTGATTCCAAGTACTGACATAGTTACAACTGCTGCCGTTTCAAGGTCTGCCTGAAAGATCCGTAATGGAAACTGTTTTCCGATATGACTTCTAGTTAAAACTTAAAATGAAATAGAGCTCTCTAATAGTATTAAGTAATCTTAGTATTGCCTGCTACATTAATCAATTACATTAAGTAATTCAGCTTCCTCCTATCACCCGCCTATCAAGTGTCCAAAAATTGCTATTTTAAAGAAGTGCACAAGCATCACCTAGGAAGTACCAAACAAATTCAGGGGCACGAGAAGTGGCAAGCTGTCCGATTAATGTAAAGAACTAATGTATCAAAAATTCAAAGTTTAGCTCGATTTTGCTTGGATAGCAAAGACCCAAACATTTGCTACTTTAAATTAGAAAGCTGACCTTGTTTTATAGTCACGATTCCTTGTATTGCTTTAAATGCCCCAATAAATTTGTGGTTTGTTCCAATATAATTACCATGAACCCAGAAAAAAACCCCGCTGATTCCAACAGAATAGAAAGTTATTTAGATAAAACAATTGAGCATCTCATATACAAAAGGGTTGGCATAATAAAGGCACATATAGTGGGATTACGCAAAAGACCCTTCCTGTTGTTAATAGTCTGAAGCATCTAGAAGGAACACTGCTGCATTTTAAGATTTTTTTAGTTCCCACTGTTCTACAAAACTGCTGATGCTCTAATTTCTATAGTGCACCAGAAATGCTGAAACAAACCTATGCAAAAATATAAAACCCCTGGAACACTATTTGCACAAATGCACCCGTAGCATGTAATGCCACGAAATAACAATCTTCAATACACTGAAAGAGCAAAGTAATATGAATAATGATTTTTTTTTTGTTGTTGTTAAAAACACTTGGAGGGCTTTGCTTGTTTTTAATTAAAAATAATAGTGTTTTCCTTGCACATATGTTTTTTCATCCCTTCTTCACTTCCTGTCAGATCAGCAGTCCCATTGAGCCTGAACAGCAGCAGCAGAATTATGGTAAGCAAGTACTGAGCTGTCAGTGACAGACTAGGCCGGAGCAGAAGAGGACTGGCCTAAACAGGCACGAGCACATCCCCTGCCAGCCACTCATATACATACGGTATACATTAACACCCCACTACATTTGCTCAGCAACTCTGCGCACAGCCGGGCCTGACTACCGCACAGGTAAGGAGAGAGGGGGAGGGCATCACCCACGCCTCACCATCCGCTCTCCTCATACCACAGGGCCATGCTGCCAGCTTGCCCCGTGCAGACACCCCAATCCTGCACTTCTCTCAGGAGCATGTGCTGACCATTACTGAAAGGCGATTACAGATAGTGCTGGCCAGGGGCGTGGGACAGGAGAGATAACCGAGTGAGGGATGCAAGAGGCTGCAGGGCCGAGCCGTATGTCCCAACGGCTGCCCCTGCTCAAAACTCCTTGCTGGTCCAGTGGAGGTGCATGGCAGGAGTTGGAATACTTCTGTCTGTCCCCAGAGGTGGGCATTCCCAAGAAAGGCAGTGTGCCCTCTGGAGCCACTTCGCTCCGCCCCCCAGCACGCACTAGAGAGCAGGCAAAGGAACTTCCCCCACGTCCCAGCCCCCTACAATCAGCAGCTGGCATCACCTTAGCAACAGGATGACAAACGCCAGCAGGCCAATGACAAGGCGGGGACAGGGAGTGGTCCTCCAGACTATGGTAGGGTACAGGGCATAAACTCCACTCTGTGCAGCGAGTGTTCACAGTCCTGCCGCTGCAGTCAAGGGAAAGACAGTGGTGTCCTGGGACAACTGCTTAAGATTGTACATGCTGCACATGCAGCACCAGTCTTGCTTCTGGTGTCGAAACGTGTCAGATCTGTCCCTTCCCTGCCACCTTTTGTTCCCTTTCCAGACAAAACCAAGCACCTACTATCGAGGTCAGCATGTGGATCTGCAGGCCACATGCAAAGTCACTGCTGCTGCTTAAGCTGACAGAAACATAGGATCGCCTTCTTACTACTAAGGATACATCCTGCTATGAACGACTCATGCACACTTGCATGTTTCTGTCATCTACAAGCCAGAAGTGAATGAATTTTTCGCATGAGAGAATTATTCCTAAGGCAGCAGTATAAAGAACATGTGAACTAGAAAGACCTCTCATGAGTGACCTGAGTTTACTTGCATCACGGTAACATAATTAAAATCGATAGCAACTGCTATTGGCAGAGGATCTCTGCAGTAAATATACTTCAAATAAAAAAAAAAAAAAACCAACCGAAACAAAATCACAAACACACTTCCCCCCCCCCCCCCCCCCGCTCCCTCCCAAACAAAGCCGAAACAGCACATCAAAACACCCAACCAAATTACGGAGACAGTTTTAAACATTTTCTTGTTCTAGGAACTGAGTCATCACCACCACCTGACATGTGCAACCAATCTGCAGAGAGAAGGAATACTCCCTCCCTTCTTCCCAGGACTGACCCCAAACAGGATTGAACCGCTTCTAACAAAGGGTGGAAACTTCAGAAATAATAAGCTTAGAGTCCCTTGTACTTTCACAATGTAACTATGCAAACAATAGATTAGCAAATTTAAGACCCACAATCCCACTCACAATGCAATACCCCATTTCCATACCCCAAAATAAGGGAATTTGCAGGGCACTTTCCATTTCTATAGGAGCTTAGCAGACCAAGTTTTCATTGAATGCAGGTTCCAGAACTCCTCAACTCGGAAGCGATGCTCCAATCATACAACCATGACCTCTTATTTGGCCTTTCAGACAGATTTTTACATCTGGGTCCCCCATAGAGGAGTAGAATAAAAGAAATTAAAGTAATTTACAAGTATGCTAGTTTAGAACAAAGGAAGAAATGGAAAATTATGGGTGCGGTGGAGATAGTACATCAAAGTAATCCACAGGAAATCTTTTATCTGCCAACAATGATCAACCTTAAAATAATTCTGCGAGTCAGACCTGTAGCTGTTATGTGTCAAAAAGTCTAATGTTACATTTTAATTACACTTAGGATTCGATAGGATGCTACCAATAAAGTAATTTACTACATATCTGGTTTTGATTTAACAGCTATTTTCCCCATAGAGAAACAAATCACGCTAATATCACTAAGAAAAAAAAAGGTATTGTATATTAAAAAGCACGTGAAAAAAAAAATGCAAATCCTTATGAAAAGACTGTTAAAAGGCAGGTATTTTTAAAAAGTCCTGTTTTCAGGTACTTTGAAAATGGACCTCAACATGCTTTTAAGTAAACGTTCAAATAATCAAAAATACAACCTAAGAATGTAACCAGCATTTCCTCATCTTTAGAAATAGTGAACACTCTGAGACTGCATATTAAAAAGAGATAAACCAAGCAAAGATGCATCTTTTTCTAGAAATATGTCTACATGTAGTGAATGAATAAGCGAAAAGCTTACCTCTCGCATGCCCGACTAGAACGTCCTTGTGGTTAAAATACTCTACTTCTTCGGTGTAATTTTGTGTATAGGCAGTGTTGGATCCAGCATTTCTAGATTCGCTCCAACGTACTTTTGCATGTCCTCTTGCATGAATTTTAAGAGCTTTCACTCTAACTTCCCCAGTAACTTCTAAACTGATCCTTCCTGAGACTGTGTCCCCACTAGAATACACGGGGATATTGCTGTTACTGAGACAGTCAAAGCTTATTGTCAAACTCTTTACCTTCCCCAGCACCATGATTTTAACGAAGTGTACAAAAATATACTGTAAGGAAAACAAAAACAACAAAAAAGTCAAGGTCTCATACAAAACGCGACCTTCACTTTATAATGAACAAACGCCTCTGCTGCGTAAAGAGCCTGCCAACAAGATCAGCGTGCCCCCTACGAACGCTTCATCGGAATTACTGAGAAGACAACGGCAGCCGCCCAACACTACAATATCCTTACAAAGGCAACTAGCCTGCACGCTGCCAGCTCACTTTAAGAACAGCTTTGTGAAAAACAACCATCCCCGCGCATGCGCGAAGCGAGTCGTGGCGACGATTTTCCTCCACCGCCTGCGTATCTTTCCTGTCGTGATTATTTTTCTTGTGTTATTGCTTCCGTCTCATGCAGAGAGTCACAGCACTCCCTGGTGGAGTTAGGGCTCTAATATGAGTTCGCAGTACGCTATTGAGCTACGCACTGAAGTTCTGAGACAAAAACGTCTGGGATGGTGCTCGAGGGCTTCTTGTCTGGCACGGCCTGAGGATCCTGGCTGGCTGGGATCCTTGTAAAAAGCTTTTCTTCGTGAAGCGGCTAATCCTGAGCAAATTATAGGCAGGGCCTCGGCAGGTGAGCAGGGCACGGCTGCCTTTGCCAGCCTCCTGCTCCTCCTTTCCCGCCCCTCCTTATAGCACCTGCAGCATTCACTGAGGAGTGAGGGTAAAAAAGCGTGGTATTATGCAAAAGTAAACATTTACACCTTTATCAGGGTGAAGTTTTCTATTTTAATACAGATCAATAGCGTACTGCGAACTCATATTAGAGCCCTAACTCCACCAGGGAGTGCTGTGACTCTCTGCATGAGACGGAAGCAATAACACAAGAAAAATAATCACGACAGGAAAGATACGCAGGCGGTGGAGGAAAATCGTCGCCACGACTCGCTTCGCGCATGCGCGGGGATGGTTGTTTTTCACAAAGCTGTTCTTAAAGTGAGCTGGCAGCGTGCAGGCTAGTTGCCTTTGTAAGGATATTGTAGTGTTGGGCGGCTGCCGTTGTCTTCTCAGTAATTCCGATGAAGCGTTCGTAGGGGGCACGCTGATCTTGTTGGCAGGCTCTTTACGCAGCAGAGGCGTTTGTTCATTATAAAGTGAAGGTCGCGTTTTGTATGAGACCTTGACTTTTTTGTTGTTTTTGTTTTCCTTACAGTATATTTTTGTACACTTCGTTAAAAATCATGGTGCTGGGGAAGGTAAAGAGTTTGACAATAAGCTTTGACTGTCTCAGTAACAGCAATATCCCCGTGTATTCTAGTGGGGACACAGTCTCAGGAAGGATCAGTTTAGAAGTTACTGGGGAAGTTAGAGTGAAAGCTCTTAAAATTCATGCAAGAGGACATGCAAAAGTACGTTGGAGCGAATCTAGAAATGCTGGATCCAACACTGCCTATACACAAAATTACACCGAAGAAGTAGAGTATTTTAACCACAAGGACGTTCTAGTCGGGCATGCGAGAGGTAAGCTTTTCGCTTATTCATTCACTACATGTAGACATATTTCTAGAAAAAGATGCATCTTTGCTTGGTTTATCTCTTTTAATATGCAGTCTCAGAGTGTTCACTATTTCTAAAGATGAGGAAATGCTGGTTACATTCTTAGGTTGTATTTTTGATTATTTGAACGTTTACTTAAAAGCATGTTGAGGTCCATTTTCAAAGTACCTGAAAACAGGACTTTTTAAAAATACCTGCCTTTTAACAGTCTTTTCATAAGGATTTGCATTTTTTTTTTCACGTGCTTTTTAATATACAATACCTTTTTTTTCTTAGTGATATTAGCGTGATTTGTTTCTCTATGGGGAAAATAGCTGTTAAATCAAAACCAGATATGTAGTAAATTACTTTATTGGTAGCATCCTATCGAATCCTAAGTGTAATTAAAATGTAACATTAGACTTTTTGACACATAACAGCTACAGGTCTGACTCGCAGAATTATTTTAAGGTTGATTCATTGTTGGCAGATAAAAGATTTCCTGTGGATTACTTTGATGTACTATCTCCACCGCACCCATAATTTTCCATTTCTTCCTTTGTTCTAAACTAGCATACTTGTAAATTACTTTAATTTCTTTTATTCTACTCCTCTATGGGGGACCCAGATGTAAAAATCTGTCTGAAAGGCCAAATAAGAGGTCATGGTTGTATGATTGGAGCATCGCTTCCGAGTTGAGGAGTTCTGGAACCTGCATTCAATGAAAACTTGGTCTGCTAAGCTCCTATAGAAATGGAAAGTGCCCTGCAAATTCCCTTATTTTGGGGTATGGAAATGGGGTATTGCATTGTGAGTGGGATTGTGGGTCTTAAATTTGCTAATCTATTGTTTGCATAGTTACATTGTGAAAGTACAAGGGACTCTAAGCTTATTATTTCTGAAGTTTCCACCCTTTGTTAGAAGCGGTTCAATCCTGTTTGGGGTCAGTCCTGGGAAGAAGGGAGGGAGTATTCCTTCTCTCTGCAGATTGGTTGCACATGTCAGGTGGTGGTGATGACTCAGTTCCTAGAACAAGAAAATGTTAAAACTGTCTCCGTAATTTGGTTGGGTGTTTTGATGTGCTGTTTCGGCTTTGTTTGGGAGGGAGCGGGGGGGGGGGGGGGGGGAAGTGTGTTTGTGATTTTGTTTCGGTTGGTTTTTTTTTTTTTTATTTGAAGTATATTTACTGCAGAGATCCTCTGCCAATAGCAGTTGCTATCGATTTTAATTATGTTACCGTGATGCAAGTAAACTCAGGTCACTCATGAGAGGTCTTTCTAGTTCACATGTTCTTTATACTGCTGCCTTAGGAATAATTCTCTCATGCGAAAAATTCATTCACTTCTGGCTTGTAGATGACAGAAACATGCAAGTGTGCATGAGTCGTTCATAGCAGGATGTATCCTTAGTAGTAAGAAGGCGATCCTATGTTTCTGTCAGCTTAAGCAGCAGCAGTGACTTTGCATGTGGCCTGCAGATCCACATGCTGACCTCGATAGTAGGTGCTTGGTTTTGTCTGGAAAGGGAACAAAAGGTGGCAGGGAAGGGACAGATCTGACACGTTTCGACACCAGAAGCAAGACTGGTGCTGCATGTGCAGCATGTACAATCTTAAGCAGTTGTCCCAGGACACCACTGTCTTTCCCTTGACTGCAGCGGCAGGACTGTGAACACTCGCTGCACAGAGTGGAGTTTATGCCCTGTACCCTACCATAGTCTGGAGGACCACTCCCTGTCCCCGCCTTGTCATTGGCCTGCTGGCGTTTGTCATCCTGTTGCTAAGGTGATGCCAGCTGCTGATTGTAGGGGGCTGGGACGTGGGGGAAGTTCCTTTGCCTGCTCTCTAGTGCGTGCTGGGGGGCGGAGCGAAGTGGCTCCAGAGGGCACACTGCCTTTCTTGGGAATGCCCACCTCTGGGGACAGACAGAAGTATTCCAACTCCTGCCATGCACCTCCACTGGACCAGCAAGGAGTTTTGAGCAGGGGCAGCCGTTGGGACATACGGCTCGGCCCTGCAGCCTCTTGCATCCCTCACTCGGTTATCTCTCCTGTCCCACGCCCCTGGCCAGCACTATCTGTAATCGCCTTTCAGTAATGGTCAGCACATGCTCCTGAGAGAAGTGCAGGATTGGGGTGTCTGCACGGGGCAAGCTGGCAGCATGGCCCTGTGGTATGAGGAGAGCGGATGGTGAGGCGTGGGTGATGCCCTCCCCCTCTCTCCTTACCTGTGCGGTAGTCAGGCCCGGCTGTGCGCAGAGTTGCTGAGCAAATGTAGTGGGGTGTTAATGTATACCGTATGTATATGAGTGGCTGGCAGGGGATGTGCTCGTGCCTGTTTAGGCCAGTCCTCTTCTGCTCCGGCCTAGTCTGTCACTGACAGCTCAGTACTTGCTTACCATAATTCTGCTGCTGCTGTTCAGGCTCAATGGGACTGCTGATCTGACAGGAAGTGAAGAAGGGATGAAAAAACATATGTGCAAGGAAAACACTATTATTTTTAATTAAAAACAAGCAAAGCCCTCCAAGTGTTTTTAACAACAACAAAAAAAAAATCATTATTCATATTACTTTGCTCTTTCAGTGTATTGAAGATTGTTATTTCGTGGCATTACATGCTACGGGTGCATTTGTGCAAATAGTGTTCCAGGGGTTTTATATTTTTGCATAGGTTTGTTTCAGCATTTCTGGTGCACTATAGAAATTAGAGCATCAGCAGTTTTGTAGAACAGTGGGAACTAAAAAAATCTTAAAATGCAGCAGTGTTCCTTCTAGATGCTTCAGACTATTAACAACAGGAAGGGTCTTTTGCGTAATCCCACTATATGTGCCTTTATTATGCCAACCCTTTTGTATATGAGATGCTCAATTGTTTTATCTAAATAACTTTCTATTCTGTTGGAATCAGCGGGGTTTTTTTCTGGGTTCATGGTAATTATATTGGAACAAACCACAAATTTATTGGGGCATTTAAAGCAATACAAGGAATCGTGACTATAAAACAAGGTCAGCTTTCTAATTTAAAGTAGCAAATGTTTGGGTCTTTGCTATCCAAGCAAAATCGAGCTAAACTTTGAATTTTGATACATTAGTTCTTACATTAATCGGACAGCTTGCCACTTCTCGTGCCCCTGAATTTGTTTGGTACTTCCTAGGTGATGCTTGTGCACTTCTTTAAAATAGCAATTTTTGGACACTTGATAGGCGGGTGATAGGAGGAAGCTGAATTACTTAATGTAATTGATTAATGTAGCAGGCAATACTAAGATTACTTAATACTATTAGAGAGCTCTATTTCATTTTAAGTTTTAACTAGAAGTCATATCGGAAAACAGTTTCCATTACGGATCTTTCAGGCAGACCTTGAAACGGCAGCAGTTGTAACTATGTCAGTACTTGGAATCAAAACCATAAATTAAAACAAGTTAACTTCTGCTTTTGTGTCAGGAGAGTCTTGGAATCTCACCTAACCTTAAAAATTCTACAGCTATGCATCTAGCAGTTAATACAAATGGACTGGAGAGACTTGTTTCTGAGACACTGTATTCTTAGTATTGTAAAGAATGCATAAATCCATCCTATTCTAGAAAAGAAACCTATATAATATAATATGCTATGTAAAATGTTCACAGGTGGAATAGCATATTGGGTTTTTCCCTCCTAGATGATGACACCTCCGAAGAAGGCCTTCACACCATTCATTCAGGAAGGCATGAATATGCATTCAGCTTTGAGCTTCCACAGATGTAAGTACTTACATGCAGTACACAGCTTGTGTGAGAGAAGGCTAAGATACATATCTGCTTAAGAAAAATTCTTGTGGGGGGAGGGAAACCTTTTCAGTGGTTAGGAGTTGTGCTCAGACATGCAATAGAGGACATAATCTCATTAAACTGAAGATTGCTTTTAAACTGGTTAAGAGTTGTTCACAAAACAGGAGCTTGTTGTTGCCCAGTTGGTTGCTCTTTCTTTTGACTGAGGTATGTTGGCTCCTTATGGAGGATTTGGCTCCTTCACAGAAGACGGGAGGGGGATTTGTGTCATTTGAGTCCTGCAGAGGGGCTGAGGTATCTTCTAAATGAAACAAGATTTTACTGGAGCCATGCAAGCCATCAGAACCTAGTGAGAACAGCTTAACTGTTCAGGCTCAGTCTGAAACAGATGTGGCAGGCTTAACTACATTTGAACTAAATAAGAGTTTGTTTGGCTTTTTTTTTTTTTTTTTTTTTTTTTCTACTTCAAATAGGATGTATGTACTCAGGCTGACCTCTAGACAAAAAAGCCAGGATGGAAAACAAAGAAATGGATGAATGGATGAAGCAAGAAACATTCCCATACCTAATCCCGCTTGACTCAGAAAGCAAAGGTGAAACAAGAGCGATAGCAGAAGTCTTAAAATAAATTGCCACACACAAACAAACACACAAGTTGGAGGTGTCTAATGTATACATTGTGAAGGGAAGATTTATACATAGAGGAGTTATCAACATGAAAATTAGCTCAAACGCAAGTTGCAGGAAAATTAAATATGAAGGAACAGAGAGAGTCTGGAAATAGATGAAAGAAAGGAGGTAGGAGGAGCCTTTTACTGTAAAAGCCAAGTGCCAAAGTCATTAAGGTTGAAAAAAGTTGGCAGAGTGTTGGACTGATACCTAATATTAAAGCTAATAAAACGTGCTTATTGAGGGACTGGCTTTAACAGAACCTGCAGATGATAAATGCTTTTACAGATCAGTTCCTGCAAATAGTGCAGGGCTTTACGGTCGATTTTTAGAATGCTGAAGAAGATGCATATGTGTGGAAATTTTTAGAAGTCAATTTAAGGTTCAGATGAAAAACTCTTCTTATAGAAGTGATAAGGATGATTATGATATTCCTTTGAGTTGGAAGAAACGTTCAAATATGAGCTCTAAAATAGCACAAGAATGGATTAAAACACTAAAGGTTTTGTCAAGTGACTTGAAATAATAACTATGAAGGCATTTTTAATAATTCTGGAAAAAATGAAGGATGGTAGTAAAAGGCCTGAAAAACACTAGTTTGACACTGCCTCCTTACCATTTCTTGCTATTTTGTATCCATGGAATATTTCTAAAATTTATTTAAAACACAACCAATGTGGTGGATTGACGTTGGCTGCCTGCCAGCCCTCCGTGTGGTTGCTCTCTCATTCTTCCGCATCAACAGGCCAGGGAGAGAAAATAAGATGGACAAGCTTCCGGGTCAAGATAAAGGCAGTTTTAATAAAAAAAACCCAACAAAAGCTGTATGTGGAAGCAAAGCAAAAATAATAATTAATTCACTACTTCCCATCAGCAGGCAAATGTCCAGCCACTTCCTGAAAAGCAAGGCCTCAGAATGTGTAGTGGTTGCTTGAGAAGACAAACACCATAGCCATGAATGTCTGTCAGCCCTGCCCATCTGGCCTTCCTGTGTGTCTGTGTGTGTGCGCACCCCACTATGTGGGCTGTTATGAGGAAAGTTAACTCCATCCCAGCCAGACTCAGTGCAACCAAATACAAAGCAATAGTGAAATGAACCAATATGCAGACTGGCCTTACAATTTTTTTTTTTTTTTTTTTTCTTAGAGGATACTGCAGCAGGATGAAACATTGAAGGTTGATTAGAAAATCCTTTCATTTGCGTTATTAAGAAAAAAAGTAAACATTTCAGATGTGCAAACAGATGTGAAACTTGTAGTATTATTTGATACAGAATTTAGGGAGGGAAGCTTTGCCCACAACTTATCTTTTATTATGGTGCATTTCAAACATAGTGCAATATAAAAATTCTTCCTGGAGATTAAAATAGTAAATTGTTAGGAAAAGACAAGTTACAGTTAACTGGACGTGACTGGAATATACACATCTTAGTTCCTTCCTCTTATGGTACTGAGGGAGGCTAAAAGGGTAATACTGAAAGGTTTGATGTCCCTGTCTGCATTTTTTTTTCCCCCCTCTCCAACTCCCCAAAAGGAATTTGTCTTTCAGCATTCAGGGCAGAATAGTCTTAATATATACACACACATACACATTAAAAATATAAAAATGATCTCATCAGGTGTCCTGGTTTGAAGGACAGGTGTCTGCCAATAAAGGCAGAAGCTCCTCTTTGAAATAGAGAATGTAAGCCCCCTCCCTCCCGAGTATTATAATTTTTGAATCAGGAACTCTCAGGCAGAGATGTGGGGGTAGGAATAACAGCTCTTTACTAATATATCTAACCGGACAAACGGAAACAACGGCAGCTATGAATATTAACAACCCAACAGAACAAATAACTCAGTTCCAGTCCTTCTCCCAGCCGCAGACACACTCTGTCTGCGCTTGGTCCCGGTGGTGAAAGGAGGGGCCGGGCCCGCGCAGCTGCGGAGGTGGCAGACGGGAGGGGGGCGGCAGCGGCAGCTGTGTCCCACGTAGGAGAAAGGGTGGAGGAAGGGCTCTCCGCTCACCGTTTGGGTTTTTGGTGGTCAGCTGTGGTTGCAGAGGTAGTAGGCTGGAGCGGAGCAGATGCAGAACAGTGTCCCATAGCAGAGAGCCTGGCTCCCCGGCGCTCGGACCGCGTGGGCTGGAGACGGGGCAGTCCTTCCCCCTCAGACCTCGCCGGCGAGAGTGAAAAACCCCTGGAAGCCACCCCCCCACCTACCCCTTTGTCTCCAGTTCTGAAAAGAGCCTGGGTGTACCCCGGCAGTCTCCCTTAGCATAATAATGGGAAAAATTCTTTAAACTGAGACAGTAAGGGAACAAACCCCAACCCCCAACATCAGGGTAAAGGACAATTAGATGATGCTCAAAAGCTCTCTCTTCAGAACTCTACACTGAAATATTTAGCTACTCAAGACAAAACAAACTACAAAAGCATTTAGTTTTAGTTAAACCACTGAGATACCAGCCAAGTAAATAATACACAGATATTAACAGAATGCAGTGTCCAAAATAATAGCGGAATGGTACTAATGCCGGTTTTTCTTGGTGGCCTTATTTTGACCTTAAAAGGGCATGCTTTATTCTACACTTGAAAATCGCCTCTAAAGGAGATGTGTATTCTTCTGGCACTTTTCTTGCACAATTCCCCAATTTTAACATTATGTTTTTCTGAGATATGCAAATGTTGCAAATAATTTATGCTTGTTATGGTACATGAAAAATACAGTTCTATATATGTCTTAGTTTGAAAGACGGGTGTCTGCAAGGAAGGCAGAAACCTCCCTTGGAATGGAGAATATGACCCCCTTCCATCCGAATTATTATAACTTTGAAATTAAGAGGCTTTCAGGCAAATATATGGGAAAAGGAATGACAATTCTTTACTAGTATGTATAACAAGGCAAACAAACAACAACAATGGCAGTAACAACAAACAAAACCAGAAACCCAGAAACAGCCTTCTCTCGGCTGTTAGGCACCTTCCCCTTTGGTGTAGTTACGGTCACAGCCGGCAGGGGCGCCGGTGGCTCCCCAGCTGGTCAGGGTGATACTGAAATAACGAGAAAAAGAACTAATGTAGATATAGCAATAGCAGTAGTTATGCTAAGGCTTAGAAAGCAGCAGTTCACAAGCAGGCCCTGGGAAACAGGCCTGGGAATGTACTAAGAACCACAAACTAATAACTAAAGGATCTAGTAGAGCATGCAGAACACAATGAAATAATAAACGATAAAGGTTAATGTATAATCAATGATAAGGGTTCTGGTGGTGGGAAGACAAGCAAGGGGGATTAAAGGGGGGTAACCTACAGTTTTGAGTAGACAAGCATGTAGAATTTATGACTTTTAGGAATAATATCTACAAGATTTATGTAGCTGTATTGTCTTGAAGAATGTGTACTTCTGTATGTAGACCACTTTGTAAAAGGATATAAAAACCTGACGAAAAAGGGGAACTGTGGGTTCTGACTTTGGACGCTAGTCCTCAGACCCCAGGGCCCTCAATAAAGCACCGCACTAAACAACCTAGTTGTTTCGTGTCTCTCTGTCGTGCAACAAGGGCAGGTGGGACGATTCCCCCGCGGCTGCAGGGGGCGCTGTGGCGCGAGTTCGATCGTCTCTCTGCACGTGGATAATAGTGGACACAGCCAGCATAAGGGATGGAAAAGGGGCTTCCTTTACAAATCCCCAGGGGCAGCCGATCCTGGTGCCCCTCTGGATAGCAAATAGAGCTGTAGCAGGGACCTCGGAAGCAGCAAGCTGGAAGAGCAGGGACGAGCAAAATCCCGGAGTGGTAGACGAGATGTATCAGAAACTCCGCAGCTGTAGCTGGAACCGCGGGGCGTCCCGGGAGGCAGAGGGTGCGGGCTACAGCGTAGCAAAAAAAACCCGGAGCAGTGGCAAAGAAATGGCAGGGGCCGGGCAGTGGCAGCCTGGCTCCCGAAGACGGCAGGGAGAGGTTCCCTGGGAGGCGGAAGGGCTCGGGATCCCAGGGTTTCCCCTGAGGTACCAGAGCAGATGGTGAGAGTCCTTTGGTTTTTTTAGTGAGGAAGGTGTTAATAAGGTCCCAGTTCAGTGGCTGCTCTCACGAGCAAAGGCTCACCCATGGCAGAAGCAGCAGGACAGGGCTGGGCTCCGGCGGTGGCAGTGATTTCCCTTCCCCCCCCCCCCCCCCCCCCCCCCAATAAGCAGCAACTCAGTCGTCCTCCTCCGACGCCGAGAGAGCGAGAGAGAGCTAGGAGCTATGTCCAGCCCAAATCTCGAGATATGTCTTCCCAGGAGAATGCCCTCTCAGCTACGACAGTGCAGCCAGCTGCACTCCTCCCCCTTCTCTGTGGTTACTTCTTTTGTCTCTCTCAAGTACCGGTCGTTATTGCTTCTTAGCAACAAAATGGGGGGAAATTCCCTAAGAGAAAGAAATAAAGGAAAAATCCTAAACCCCATCAACATACTAATTCCAAATCTGATCAATTGCATTGTTATTGGAATGAGAGAATAACTTTACTCAACTTTGACCTTTGTCCTGCACAGACCACTTGCTACCTCATTCGAAGGCAGACATGGCAGTGTGCGGTATTGGGTGAAAGCTGAATTACATAGGCCTTGGCTTCTACCAGTAAAATTAAAGAAGGAATTTACGGTCTTTGAACATATAGATATCAACACTCCTTCGTTACTGGTAAGAACTGATAGAACTACTCATTCCTTTTCTGGCATAAAAATAATGAAGTATAATAACGGAAACAACGTCAGCATGTAACTTAACCTAATATTTATTTACTAGTTTAAGTACAGCTTTTCTTTAAGTATTATATCAGTTTAACAACTCTTAACTGCTGGTATTTTGAAGGCTAAGTTATCCTGTACTTGGAGTTGCTTGATCTTTACAAGACGTAAAATACATTTGTGGTCTAATCTGATAGTAACAAATTGTAGACTCTCATTAAGGAAGAAATATTTGGTGAACTGGTTGGTCCTCTTAAATTATAAATAAAGAATAATCTATGAAGGAGCAATGCAATGCTTAATATTTTCGTGAGGGATTGCTAACGTAAAAATGCAAAATAAAAAAATTGCTGCAGTGCATAATTTATAGTTTCCATGTGGATAGTTTTCTACTGATGGGGAGGAAATTATTGCAACTGTGTATAATCCTTTTCTGAAATATCATTTTATTAAAATAACTTTATTATCACGACTGCTTTCAGTGAGGATTTGATTTCAGTCTGGCCTAAAAATCCTTTATTTTTATCCCCTTCTCAAATTTTAATCTAGAGGGAAAAGTAGAATACCATTGAAACAGATTTCTTGTGTGTATGGGTGAAAAATCAGCTTGCAAAGGGACCTTGCACAAACTCCATGAAAATCGAAGGTCTCTCTTTTGACTTTAGTGGTCTTTGGATCAAACCCTGAATCCTGGTGTTGTGTAAAATGAGTCTTTAACGTAGATGAAAGAGGATCATTCAGAAACTGAGGAAATAGCAGGAGCAAACATTGCAATAGTTTAGCTTAGTTATTTTGCTTTGGAAATGCAGCTTAATGGAAAGTGTGAGGATGTTCTAATTTGCTGTTAGTTAAATTAAAAGCTCTGCAGCATTATGTTGGGATGTGTAGGCTATGAAGCCTTTTGTTTCAAGCTATACAGTATTTTCTTTTAGTATTGTTTTAATGAAGAAAAAGCAATACGAATACACCAGTGGAATTAGGGCAAATATTGTATCTGTATAATGCCGTTTAAATTGCTTGAGACTTTTCCTATGAAAGCAGCTTTGTTTATCTAAATATGTAATAATAAGCACATTATGAAAATTATTATTTTCCTGTGTTGGTTTAAATACCTGATGAGATTCATGGAGCTCCTAATTTGATGGACAATACTTTTCTTCTTCTTGCAGTCACCCCAAGCAGGCACAAAAGAAAAAACTCTATGTTGTTGGCTTTGTACCTCAGGCCCAATATCTTTAAGTGCCAAAATTGAAAGAAAGGGCTACATCCCAGGTATGTGATCCTATAATTAATTCTGTGTGGTTTTCCTTCCTTTTTAAAGCTGGAGTCTGTACTACTGTGTTTACATAAATGAAACATTAAGGGTATTTATATGACATCAGTCTGCATTTAGTAATCTTCTCTGCATACCCTGTTAACAAAGACAGCGCTACTTGTATCTCTAGATGGTTCAACGACCTCATCTGTTAGACTGGCATGTTTTGGGTGTTAGACTGGTTTGTTTGGTTTTGTTTGTTTTTTGTTTTTTTTTTTCTGGATGTGTTGTTTTCTGTCATGGGGTGACTTTATGATGCTTGTATCCCCAAATTGTCTGTTGGTGTTGAATATTGAATTCTGCAGCTTTAAGACTGGTTCCAGGAGTGAAGGGGGAGAGAAAGAGATGCAGAGCTGTTATCAGAGACTGCACTTGCTCCCCGCATTCTTCACACAGACTGTGTTGTCTGCAGTGGATGGTGGGAGAGAGCTTTTCTTTGCTTTTAGTTAGTTTTTCTGGCTAGCTGGGGCAAAGGAGTTCCCCTGGACTCTTCTTTTTTTCTTGGAATTGTTCAAACCTGCTCTGCACTGAAAACCCAAAAAAGCACCGGGAGCTCACACCTGTGGTCCACCAGGCCTGGCCTGGCCTGGCCGCGGCATTTCCCAGCGCCGGAGGGACTGAGACCAGACTGAGTGAGCCAGGCTGCGACCCATGGAAGGGATTCTTCTGAGTTTGTCAACTCCTTCAGAGTGGCAAGAGGTTTTGCTGTTTGTTATTGTTCATTTTTGTGCTGGGAAGTGCTTTGTCAGTTAAATAAACAGGGTTTTTTCCCACTTCTCTCTGAGGGAATATTTTTTTTTCCTCAAACCGGTTGAGAGCCCCCATTTGGAGGTTTCCTCCCAAATTTGCCCTAAACCAAGACAAACATTTTCCTGTTCCTTTTTGAACAGCTCATGGGGATATTGTTTCTATTAGCCTCAGTGGATGCTCTTTTGCAGGTAGAGCAGTGATAGCAGCATCGTTTTAACAGTATAAAGAATGTGAAAGTTTGCTTAAGCTGCCTTGTAAATGTAAAGAGAAATTGAAATTCTGGTCTGTTTTGTTGAGGTTTTTTGTTGTTTTTTTTTCTTCTTTTTGTTTCAGGTGAATCAATTCTGATCTTTGCTGAGATTGAGAATTGTTCTTCCCGTATGGTCGTGCCCAAGGCAACCATTTTCCAAACTCAAGCATTCTATGCCAAAGGGAAAATGAAGGAAGTCAGACAGCTTGTTGCCAACCTCCGTGGGGAATCCTTGTCATCTGGCAAAACAGAAACCTGGAATGGCAAACAGTTGAAAATTCCACCTGTTTCCCCTTCAATCCTTGACTGTAGTATAATCCGTGTGGAGTATTCACTGATGGTATGTTGGCCAGTCTGTTTCACTTGCGAGAGTGAGTAGCTTCCAACATGCCGTTCAAATTTCTAGCACAGCATTTTGTGATCATTAGTTATGAAAGAAATACATGTTCTGGTATTAGTGTCATGACAGGAGGTCTGGTAAGTCAATCTACTTTAAATCATGCAAGTTCTTAAAGCAGCTGTTAGTCAACTAAGCAAGCATTTAATGAGTAGACTACATTTCCACGTCAGGGCTCATGTTAAGACTCTTCCTAACTTGAAGACCTCATGGCTCCATAGGGACGTGGGCCCTAAAAGGGGCTATTAGAAACAAACTCCTCATGAAAACTTTCATACAAAGGTAACTTAGTGTCCTGGTTTGAAAGGACAGGTGTCTGCCAGTAAGGGCAGAAGTTTCCCTTTGGAATAGAGACTTTGGTTCTATTCCCCTCCCCCAAGTATTATGATTGTTTGAATCAAGGACTCTGAGGCAGAGATAAGGGGGGTGGGAATAACAGCTCTTTTACTAATATATCTAACTGTACAAACAGAAAACAATAACAGTTAATATTGCTAACAGAACGAAATAGATAACTCGGTGTCAGTCCCTTTAGATGCAAGCACGCTGTTTCTGTGCTTAGTCCCAGTCCGGATCTGCTGAAAGGCAGGCGGGAACGAAGGCAGGGAGGAGGGGGGAGGGGCAGCAGTGGCCACGCCGGTCCCAGGCGGGAAACGGCTGGAGCGGCGGCTCCTCGCTCACCGTGTGTGTCCGGGTGATCAGCTGTGTCCTCAGAGGCAGGAGGCTGGAACGGGGCAGATGCAGGGCAGGTGGTCGCAGAGGGTCTGGCTCTCCTGTGCTTGGCCGCGTGGGCTGACGATCCCCGGCGTCCTCCTCCGAACTCGCCGGAAACGCGAGTGCCCTCCCGGAAGCCTCAGAGGCCCCTCCGGGGGCCGTCCCCACCCACACCTTTGTCTGGACTCATCAGGGACCCTGGGTGTAGCCCGGCCAGCTCCATTGGCATGATAATGGGAAAAATTCTTTCAATTGACACAGCAACAGAAAAACACTCAACCCCCAACATTATCCACCCCGAATTTTTTCCATGCCAACATGCTACATCATATTGAAACCTTTAAATTATATACATACATGTAGTTACAGGCACAGTATCATATATAGTTCACCCTACAACAAGGTCCCCTTGGGGTATGCATCGGGTCTCTCCATCCTTTTGCATCACCCACCAAGTGCAACCTGGTCCTTGAGCGAAAACCACCCCACGAACAGGATTGTCTTTGCTGGAAGCAGAGTTCACCCAGACAGTTTTCCCTAACATGCCTCTCAGGTGTACCCCTGGAACCTTATCTCCATCTGCTGCTTCCAAGGGCTTTGAATGGGCAGGGCCTGCTCGGTTAGTGGAACCTCAGGTATTCACTAACCATGTGGCCTTTGGTAGATTGATCTCCCAGTTCTTGAAAGTCCCCCCACCAAGTGCCTTTAAGGTGGTTTTAAGCAGACCATTGCACCATTCGACTTTCCCAGTTGCTGGTGCATGGTAGGGAATATGGTACACCCACTCGATGCCATGTTCTTTAGCCCAGGTGTTTATAAGGCTATTTTTAAAATGAGTCCCGTTGTCTGACTCAACTCTTTCAGGGGTACCATGTCTCCAGAGGACTTGTTTTTCCAGGCCCAGGATGGTGTTCCGAGCAGTGGCGTGGGGCACAGCGTAGGTCTCCAACCATCCGGTGGTGGCTTCCACCATGGTCAGCACGTAGCGCTTGCCCTGGCGGGTCTGAGGCAGTGTGATATAGTCAATCTGCCAGGCCTCTCCGTACTTATATTTGGACCATTGCCCCCCATACCAGAGGGGCTTCACCCGCTTGGCCTGTTTGATGGCAGCGCACGTGTTACAGTCATGAATAACCTGAGAGATGCTGTCCATGGTTAAATCCACCCCTCGGTCTTGTGCCCACTTATAGGTGGCGTCTCTGCCCTGATGGCCTGAGGCATCGTGGGCCCATCGAGCCATGAACAGTTCTCCCTTGTGTTCCCAATCTAAGTCTATCTTTGAGACCTCTATCTGTGCAGCCTGATCTACCTGCTTGTTGTGCCTGTGTTCTTCATTAGCCCGACTCTTGGGAACACGGGCATCCACATGACGGACTTTCACGGGGAGCTTCTCTACCCGAGTGGCAATGTCTTTCCACTCATCAGCAGCCCAGATTGGTTTTCCTCTACGTTGCCAGTCAGCCTTTTTCCACCTTTCCAGCCAACCCCACAGAGCATTGGCTACCATCCATAAATCAGTGTAAAGGTAGAGCTTTGGCCATTTCTCTCTCTCAGCAATGTCCAAGGCCAGCTGAACAGCTTTGAGTTCAGCAAGTTGACTCGATCCACCTTCTCTTTCGGTAGCTTGTGCAACCTGTCGTGTGGGGCTCCATATGGCAGCTTTCCACTTCTGGTTCATCCCCACAATGCGGCAGGAACCATCGATGAAAAGGGCATAGCGTGTTTCATCTGCTGGCAGCTGGTGGAACGGTGGAGCTTCTTCAGCCCGGGTCACCCGCTTCTGCTCTTCTTCATCAGCGAACCAAAATCTTCACCTTCTGGCCAGTTCATAATTATCTCCAAAATCCCAGGGCGATTTGGGTTACCAATACGGGCGCGCTGCGTGATGAGGGCAATCCACTTGCTCCATGTGGCGTCGGTGGCGTGGTGGGTAGAGGGAACCTTTCCTTTGAACATTCACCCCAGCACTGGCAGTCGGGGTGCCAGGAGAAGTTGTGCTTCTGTGCCAATCACCTCTGAGGCAGCTTGAACTCCCTCATAGGCAGCCAAGATTTCCTTCTCTGTGGGAGTGTAGTTGGCTTCAGATCCTTTGTAGCTTCTGCTCCAGAATCCCAGGGGTCGGCCTCGGGTCTCACCAGGCACCTTCTGCCAAAGGCTCCAGGACAGACCATGGTTCCCAATTGCAGAATAGAGCACATTCTTTACCTCTGGTCCTGTCCTGACTGGGCCAAGGGCCACTGCATGAGCGATTTCCTGTTTGATCTGGGCAAAGGCTTGCTGTTGTTCAGGGCCCCAATGGAAAACGTTCTTCTTGCGAGTGACCTGGTAGAGAGGGCTCACAATCTGGCTGTACTCAGGGACGTGCATTCTCCAAAAGCCGATAGCACCTAGAAAAGCTTGTGTCTCCTTCTTGCTTGTTGGTGGGGACATTGCAGTGATCTTATTGATGACTTCAGTGGGGATCTGGTGCCGTCCATCCTGCCACTTCACTCCCAGGAACTGGATCTCTCGGGCAGGTCCTTTGACTTTGCTCTTTTTAATGGCAAAACCGGCTCCTAGCAAAATCTGGATGATCTTCTCTCCTTTCTCAAACACCTCCATTGCTGTGTTCCCCCACACAATGATGTCATCGATGTACTACAAATGTTCTGGAGCCTCACCCTTTTCCAGTGCAGCCTGGATCAGTCCGTGGCAGATGGTGGGGCTGTGCTTCCACCCCTGGGCCAGTCGGTTCCAGGTGTACTGCACGCCCCTCCAGGTGAAAGCAAATTGAGGCCTGCATTCTGCTGCCAAAGGAATGGAGAAGAATACATTTGCAATGTCAATGGTGGCATACCACCTTGCTGCCTTGGACTCCAGCTCGTACTGGAGTTCCATCATGTCCGGCACGGCAGCGCTCAGTGGTGGAGTCACTTCATTCAATGCCCGATAGTCCACAGTCAGTCTCCATTCTCCATCAGATTTCTGCACAGGCCAAATAGGACTGTTGAAGGGTGAGTGGCTCTTGCTGACCACCCCTTGGCTCTCTAGATCACGGATCATTTTGTGGATGGGGATCACAGCATCTCGATTTGTCCAGTACTGCTGGCGGTGCACGGTCATGGTGGCAATTGGCACCTGTTGCTCAGTCACTTTCAGGAGTCCTACTGCAGAGGGGTTTTCTGACAGTCCAGGCAAGGTGTTCAACTGCTTAATGCTCTCTGTCTCTACAGTAGCTATTCCAAAAGCCCACCTGAACCCCTTTGGGTCTTTGTAGTAGCCATTTTTGAGGAAGTCTATGCCTAGAATGCACGGTGCCCCTGGGCCAGTTACAATTGGATGTTTCTGCCACCCCTTCCCTGTCAGGCTAATCTCAGCTTCCAGCAAAGTGAATTCCTGTGATCCCCCCATCACCCCAACAATGGAAACAGGTACCTTCCCCACATGTTCTGATGGTATCAGGGTGCATTGTGAACCATTATCAACTAACACTTTATGTTTCTGTGGCTTTGACGTGCCAGGCCATCGCACCCACACTATCCAATAGATCCTATCATCCCATGCCTCTCCCTGGCTAGAGGCAGGGCCCCTCTAGCCCTGGTTATTATTTCTTTCCTGGGCATACATAGTGGAGGTTCCTTCCAGGGGATCTGACAGAACATCCTCCTTGCTGTAATACCCTGCACCTTGCTTTTGGGAGGTTGAGGCTACCTTCATGTTAGTGCGGCTCCCTCGGTTAGCATTTCCCACTCTGAGCTGACGCACCCGTGCTGCCAGGACAGAAGTGGGTTTCCCATCCCATTTTCCCATGTCTTCCTTATGGTCTCGCAGGAAAAACCACAGGTCAGCTCGTGAGGTGTACCCTCTCTCCCTAGCAGGGCGACGTGAAGCTCTGACTTGGGGGCCTGTGACTCGTACTGGTGCTACGCTGATCTTCCTCACCTCCTCAATTCTCTCCATCACCTCCTCCCTCATATCCCTCATCCTGTCTTCGACCTGTTGGAGGTCCCTGGCCACGGCAGAGACATTAGCCTGCATTGGGCCATTCATCATGCTCTCGAAATTTCTGAGTTTGTTGGCAACAGAACACACTGTCTCTAGACTGTTATCAGCATTAATCATTGCTATGTAGGTGGTATATTGAGATGGACCCAAGGTTGCCAGATTCCATAACATCTGCCCTGTGCACTTGACCTTGTCAGGGTCATTGTCATGCTGTCCATCCCTCCCAAAGAGTACCTCTAATACTGCTGTCTCTCTCAGCTGCCGGATCCCTTCCTCAAGGGTCTTCCAGCGCATCCTACGGTAGTGCTCCTGCATTCTCTCTCTGTGTAAAAACTTCTCTCTCACACTCATTAAAAGCCGGTCCCAGAGGGAAAGGAGGCCTTGCTCCCTTACGAATATCTGGTCCACACCTGAATCCTGGGCCAAGGATCCCAAATTCCTGGCCTCAGTTCCATCCAGTTGAACACCTGTTCCCGTAAGGTCCCAGACCCGGAGTAACCAAGTTGTAAAAGGCTCACGGCACCGCCGAGCAATGTCTTTACGCAGGTTACGGAGACTATCGTATGAGAGGGACTCGGTGACAATCTCAACCTCTGGCTCCCTTGCTGGTTGTGAGAACCCTCCTTGCTGATCCCCATTATCTAAGTGCCTCGTTTTAATCTTAGATTTCCTAGTTTCCACAGGAGCAACTGCTGCTGGCTGTGGCTGCTCCTGTGATCCAGCTGGAACCTGGACAGATACAACATCTACGGGTTCCACTGCAGCACCATCTGACTCTCCCTCTTTAGGGCAGAGGGAGGGTTTCTCACCAGCTGGAGAAAAATACTCCTTCATCATCTGGCTATGCTCTTTCAGCATTTGGCCTATATCCTTCACTAGAGCCCCCACCCACTCTGGGTGGCTCATTTTCACAGTGGGCTGTGGGGCATCATCCCTAGTCCCTGGGGCAGGTATCAGAGTTGTCATCCAAGCCAATATTCCCTTGTTTCTGAATGCTAAGTAAAACAGGCCAATCAGCAACACCAGCCACTGTATAATAACACTGGCAATTAAAACAGATCTGAAATCCTTGAGAACCAGTGGGGTAGCCTCAAAAAACTGGGTGATGGGTTGGGAAAAAATTTCCCTTGCACTTGTTACCTCACAGTAAGTACCATTACTGAAATAGCCCCAGAAACACGCAGTTAGAGTACGATAGCTCTGGATCCATGCAACCGCTTCCCAGAAAAAATTAAAAACCCATGAATTCCTGACATAATTAATCCACCAAACCAATCGGACAATAGCCACAGCAACCTTGGTGAGGGGGCCCAAATTCAAAAAAGGGCTTACAAATAGGAGGGAGATGGCTGTGACGACATGGAACACAAACCAGATTAAACCAGACAACATATTGCCAGTTAAGAGAGCTGTTATTCCTGTGTTAACTCTCAACTCAGTGCCCTCTGCTCCACGTCTGGGCACCAAAATCTGTCCTGGTTTGAAAGGACAGGTGTCTGCCAGTAAGGGCAGAAGTTTCCCTTTGGAATAGAGACTTTGGTTCCACTCCCCTCCCCCAAGTATTATGATTGTTTGAATCAAGGACTCTGAGGCAGAGATAAGGGGGGTGGGAATAACAGCTCTTTTACTAATATAGCTAACTATACAAACAGAAAACAATAACAGTTAATATTGCTAACAGAACGAAATAGGTAACTCGGTGTCAGTCCCTTTAGATGCAAGCACGCTGTCTCTGTGCTTAGTCCAGAGCCCGGATCTGCCGAAGGGCAGGCGGGAATGGAGGAAGGAAGGAGGCGGGGGTGGGGCGGCAGCAGCCACGCCGGTCCCAGGCGGGAACGGGCTGCAGCAGCGGCTCCTCGCTCACCGTGTGTGTCCGGGGGATCAGCTGTGTTCGCAGAGGCAGGAGGCTGGAACGGGGCAGATGCAGGGCAGGTGATCACAGAGGGTCTGGCTCTCCTGTGCTCGGCCGCGTGGCTGAACGATCCTAGGCATCCTCCTCTCAGCTCGCCAGAAACGCGAGTGCCCTCCCGGAAGCCTCAGAGGCCCCTCCGCGGCCGTCCCCACCCACACCTTTGTCTGGACTCATCAGGGACCCTGGGTGTAGCCCGGCCAGCTCCATTGGCATGATAATGGGAAAAATTCTTTCAATTGACACAGTAACAGAAAAACACTCAACCCCCCACACTTAGGCTAATACTTATGAAATGCTGATAAAACCCCACATTTTAATCATATACTTGTTTCATTTTTCTTCAGGTATATGTTGATATTCCAGGAGCTGTGGATTTATTCCTTAACTTACCACTGGTCATTGGTACCATTCCTCTACATCCATTTGGTACCAGAACATCAAGTGTAAGCAGCCAGGGTAGCATGAACATGAACTGGCTTGGTCTGACTCTGCCTGAAAGACTAGAAGGTAACTTGATAATACAAATCTCAATCAATTCACTACTCTCTTTTGATTTTTTTGTCTGCTTTATTCATTGCAGTCTTGTTAACAGAGTCAAATTACATCCTTTTATAATGAAGTCCACAGGAAATCCATTGTGGATGTTTTCTTGCCGCCTGCTTGTTCTGTGTAGAGCAAGAGATTTTTTTTCCCTCCCTGCCTTTCTGTCTCTAGGACAGGCAGTGAAATCTAGCTTCTTGGGAAAGTGGCAGAAATAAAAGCACAGGATACCATTATATCTGTGTGTAACTTCATTGCTTCCACTTCCAGTATCCCAATTGCATCCTTGGTTACAAGGCATTGCAACCCATAATAGCAGTTTCTGGGCTTTCTCATCAGCCTTAGTAGCCAAAGCTTTGTGAAAATATATTATTTTCTATTGGAGATCTCTCATGGCCAAAGAAAGAATTATGTATTTCCTTCCTTCTCTTTTTGCATATCTAATATCTTGCTTTTTTTAAATACAAATCCCAGACCTGGAGACTTCTGGAGTACAGAGGACTGCAATGTTCTGTCATTTCTACCTGTGCAGGGATTAAATTATCTTTGGTCTGATTTAAATTTTAAGGGGATAATTAAGCCACAATAAACAGTCGTCAGTCTGTCTTTGAACATAAACTTAATATCAGCATAAAACAAAATAGTCCCCCTTTTTTGTTTAACAATTTTTAAGTCATTGTTTATCTGCTGGTGAATCTTTCAGTGGTTGAAGTTTAATATTTATCATGCTGTATATTTTGTCATGCATAAGAACTTGTTTGAACTGTATGTACTTTCTCCCTCCAGCACCTCCTAGCTATGCAGAAGTGGTCACAGGGGAAAACAGACAGTCTGGTATTGCATCTGTAGCTGGCTTTGATGATTTTCAGAGAGCACTGCAAGGGCCATTATTTGCATACATCCAGGAGTTTCGTTTTCTGCCTCCTCCCCTATATTCAGAAGTAGGTATATCTGTCAGACTATGATGAGTTATATATTGTTTGTGACTGATTTTATTTTTTTTTGTCTGATGGAATAAGTTTATAAACCTGTTTCTCCTTCCTAAAATTGTAAGAAACCATTAAAATTATGAACATGGAATAAGTTGGTTTTGAGGAGGATTTTTGTTTGTTTGCAAGATGCAGATCAATTGCATCAAGAATTTTCCATGCCTGTTTTACAGAACGGGTTACCCTTTTTATAATTTTGTAAAAAATTTTTTTACATGAACTCTGCAACCTCACATTTAAAAGGTGCTCCATGAGGTGCCTTGGCTTCTCCATCATGCTATTTCCTGGAGCTGCCAAACTGGGAGGTAATTTTTTCTTGGCAGCACTCTTCCCTAGTCTAATACTTTCTGGAAATTTTCAAAGTGTTGTTTGCCATTTTCGAAACATAATTTTTAAAAATTTGTCTATTAAAACTAAGGTTTCAACTCTTTCACCTCTGCTGCTTCCTTACATTTTATAGCAATCACTAAACTGTTTTGCCTGCATGTGTGTTTAAATTCTGTGAATGTAGGCCTTTTAGAAGTTTTATGTAGAAAAGCAATGTATTGGTATTAATTTATGACTTAAGGTTTCTGAAGTTCACAGTTCTTCGACACTTTTGACCTTCACAGAACTAAAAATGCAGCCACTGAATAACCATGAATGAGATGTAAATTTCAAAGCTTTTCATGTTGTTTTTATTTTCTTTTTCAAGAAAAAGAAGTGATATAGGACAAATTTTAAAAAGTGTCCTCTGGCCAAGTTTTGTCTGAATTGATCCACTTTAGGAAAATAGCATTATGTAGCACAATTCCCCCCCCCCCCCCCCCCCAGGCTTGAAATGCAAAAACAAAAGGGCAATATGAAGTTAACTGATTCAATGTTGTCTAAAAGATGCAAGGTACGCTTAAACTATTCTTACATCTAGATTTTGAGACCTAAGTTAGCAGGCTTGTACCCTTTATTTCTCCTGTAGAGAGAAAGAAGAGGTAAGGTTTAGAACACATGAGCTTTTTGAAACATCTCATAGGATATTTGAGGATTAACTAATTTAAAAGTAGAATGATTTTATTTATTGATAAATTTATGCCATTTCAAGAAAAACTTCTTTGCTTCTCTCAATTAAATATTTCTTAAATTATGTTTCCAGTGATATGTGTCAAGTCTTTTTTTTTTTGTATATATCAGATAATTCAAAGGACTTCTGTGTGAGTAAAGGAGAAATTTTTTTAATAGCAGTTATTCATGCTTATCCTTAAATTGCCATCATCCTGGAGTTTAAAGTCTTCCACTGGATTTAATATTTCTATTTATCCAAAGTTTTGTCTAACTAGAAGTTTTTCAATTATTTCAATAACCCTTGGACTGGAAATTCCACATATCATTATAATTGTTTTAAACTTGTGAATTTTGTTTTTTCCTCCTAGCAATTGATGCTGAAATGCACTGGGTTGTTGTGGCTTTTATTGTGGAGACCCTGAGAGGCATCCCCTAGTTGGGGAGACACAAGAGGCTTCTCTCACAGCAAACCCTGTTGTGTTATACCAATGTACCTCTGTTTTGTTCCCTCAGTTGGCCCCATGCCCCTTCTACCCTATTTCTCCATTGGCTCCCATACCCTAACCCCACCTAACCCATGTCCTCTGATAATTGGTCTCTGATGCTCTCCCTGCCCCGACCACCCATATACTTGAACCTGGGCCCTCACCGAGCCTCGGCTTTGCATTTGACCCTACACTATCCACGCTCATGGCTGAAATAAACATCTTTGTGGAACCCATACAAAGGCCCTTCCTGCCTCTTTACCTTCGACCATATTAACAGCTATCCAGGCTGCAACATTTTATTTTGGGTTGGTTTGTTTGGTTTTTTTTTTTTTTGCGGGGGGTGGGGGGTATTTGGTCGTTTGTTTGGTTGTTTTTTGTTGTTTGGGGTTTTTTCCTTTTTCTTTTGGTTAGATTGATCCAAACCCAGATCAACCCACAGATGAGATACCATCTTGCCCCTCTTCTTGAAGGAATCCATAAAAAGCTGACTTGACTTGAGTTTTGAATCACACCTTCTGTGTTGAAGATCAAGGTGTCATAGTGGAGACTTGCTTTTAAAGGAAATGGTATTGCTCTTGCCTGTATGGTGAATAAATGAAAAGAACCTGTGATCATGCTTTGACACCTACAGCGCATCATAGGACTGCTCCACATGCTTGGAAACCTGCATCCCCCTCCATTAAATAGTGGCACATACTAGGAGCAGCCTTATTAGCGTGCAGTCAGGTGTTTCAAAACACTCAAACCATGTTTTAAGAGAGGAATGGCTGCTTTCTATGATTCTATGAAAATTTGCACATGCTTATTACTTGTGTTATACAGTTAAGTGTCACTACAACTTATTCTCATATGTGATGGACTGTTGTTACCACCCCCCCCCCAACTGTTTGTGATCTGTACAACAAGGAACAAAAAACAAAAAAAAGAGATGAAGAGATGAAGGCTGACAAATGCCCTGACTTTTCTTTTAATTTGATGTAGCCTGGACTTTACCTGCATATGCTCAGAATTGTCCTAGTGGGCTGATCCTGTATCACCTCTTCAACTTTGATCCTATTGTGGATTTATTTACAAACACTACATGCCTTCAAAGTCAATCCTTGCTGTATGTTTTGCAGCCAACTGTAGTAGACAAGCAACAGATAGGTGGGGGAAGAGATAAGAGAAGGAAACTAATGAGACGTGATCAAGATTTTATACTTTCTTTATTTCTTAAAAGAATTTGTTGCCTTTCTGCTTTTATTGCAAAGCAGTGTTTTGTTACAGACTGCCTAAAGATCACTTAATCTCAGGTAAAATCATTGCTTGCCAAACTGTTAGAATACTGTTTGTTTTGTTATGTTGCACTGCTATTTACAGTTATGTTTTGGTTTTGTTCTTTGAGGAGGATTTTCTTACAAAGTGAAAGCAGCACCAGCAGACACTAGCAAAGTGTGAAAAGAAAGTGTGAAAAGAGGATAATCATATGCTGTCCAGGGTTCATGGGCAGAGATATCTTAACTATTAGGGATGGGAAGGAGAAGGTTTGTTGGTTGGTTTGTGTTTGGTTTTATTTAAATAATATGTAGTTACCTAATCATCAGAAATTATATATAAAATGAGTCTCCAGTAGAAAGTGTATTTCAGATTGCAAGAAAAAATTGAACTATGGCAACTAAGCAGCAGCTCAGTTTGCCCATTTGGTATTATCTTCAGGGTTTATGATACTCTGTCACAGAATCATAGAACACCAGATTTGAAGGGAACTCAAGGATTATCTGGTCCAACCTTTCTTGGCAAAAGCATGGTCTAGACAAGATGATCTAGTACACCTAAAAAGCATCCAGTGTAGGGGAATCTGCCACTTCCCTGGGGAGATTATTCCAATGGCTGATTATTCTTATTGTGAAAAATTGTTCTCTCATGTTCAATTAGAATCTCCTGTGGAGTAACTTGTACCTATTACCCCTTGTCTTTTCCATGTGACTCCTTGTAAAAAGGAAGGTTCCATCTTCTTTGTAGCCACCCTTTAAATACTGGAACATGGTGATAAGGTCTCCCCTTAGCCTTCTTTTCTTAAGGCTGAACAAACTCAGTTCTCTCAGCCTTTCTTCACATGACACCTTCCCAGTCCTTATATCATCTTTGTGGCCCTTCTCTGGATCCTCTCCAGCCTGCCCACATCTTCTTTTGTATATCAGGGACCAAAAGTGAACACAGTATTCCAAGTGTGGCCTGACAAGGCACTGAGTAGAATGGGAGAATGGCTTCTTTATCTCTGCTGGTGCTGCCCTTGTTGATGCAACCCAGCACCCTGTTGGCTCTCTACCACAGCAGCTCACTGTTCACTCATATTCACCTTGTTGTCCACCAGGATCCCTAGGGCCCTTTCCACAAAACATCTCCCCAGAGGGATAGATCCCAGCCTATGCTATGATGTTTTCCAGGTGCAAGATGTTTGTCTTTGTTGAACTTCATAAGATTCTTGTTAGCCCACTCTTCCAGCCTATCCAGGTCTTCCTTCAGGGTGGATCTTTCTTCCAAAGTGTCCGCTTCCCCACTCAGCTTGGTATCATCAGCATACTTTATCGGGCTACACTTGATTCCATCATCCAGATTACTTATGAGGATATTAAACAGCATCGGGCCCAATATCTATCCCTGGGGGATCCCACTTGTGACAGATTTCCAGTTTGAAAAGGAGCCATTTACCACCACCTTCTAGGTGTGGCCTGTCAGCCAGTTCCCCACCCACTGCACAGACCACTTGTCTAAACCATAACACATTAGTCTCTGTAGGAGAAGACTGTGGAAAACAGCATTGAAAGCCTTGGAGAAATCCATGTAGACAGTGTCCACTGCCTACCCCACATAACCAAGCCAGTTACTTAGTCATAGGTGATCAGGTTTGTTAAGCATTATTTGCCCTTGGTGAGTCCATGCTGGCTTTTCCCAACCCCATGCTTCATTTGACTTCTTATAGCCCCAAGGAAGATTTGTTCCATAACTTTCCTGGAGACTGAATAAGACTGATGGAACTATAATCTCAGTGATCCTCTTTTAATCCTTTCTTGTAGATGGGGATGATATTAGCCTTCTTCCAATCTCCTGGGCATTCCCCCGATCTCTGTGACTTCTCAGAGGTTTTGGAGTGCAGCCTTGCAATGATGTCAGCCAACTCTCTTAACACCCTTGGGTGGATAGTGTTAGGGTCCATAGATTTGTTTGGGTCAAGCTCCTGTAACAGCTCACATGCCAACCCTTTCTTCATTGACAGTAGGTCTCTGTTTGCATCAACCTGGATTTTTGTTTCCAAGGCATGGGACCCAACAGTGCTGGGTGAAGAAGACAGAGGAGAAGAAAGTGTTGAGAACCTCTAGTCTTTTCAGTGTTGTTGGTGACTAATTGACCTCTCCTGTTTAACATCAGGTCCATATTTTCCTTCTTTTTCTTACTGTTTACGTACACAAAGAACCCTTTCTTTGGGTTTTTGACATCTCTGAACAATTTCAATTTGGGCTGAACTTTTGCTTTTCTAACTGCTTCTCTGCATGCCCTGGCAGTGCCTTTGTAGTATTCAATAGATATATGTCTACTTTTCCATCTCTGGTATGCTTCTCTTGATGTTGAGCAGACTCAGAGGCTTGCAGTTAAGATGGGTGTGTGTGGAGGGGAGGGGGGGGTCTCTTGCTCTGCCTATTTCTTTTACCTTTAAAGGCGATAAATTGCTTTTGTGCCTCCAGGAAAGTGTTCTTGGAAAAACTCCCAGCCACTAGCACCTTTATCCTTTGTGGAAGTTTCCCATGGAATCCCTCTCAACTGAGCTCTGAGCAAGCTGAAGTTTGCTCTTCCAAAATCTAAAACCTTTGTCTTAAGACTAACCTTTAGTGTGCTCAGCTGGCTCTCCAATTCCACAATATTGTGATCACTGCAGCCAAGGTTATCACTAAAAGATATTACAAAGCAGGTTTGCTTGGTTTGTGAGAAGCATGTCCAGCAGTGCCTCATTTCTGCTTGGCACATCTAACCTTTGTATGAGGAAGCAGTCCTCTACATATTCCAGGAACTTGATGGCTGATATATGAGCTGCTGTATTGTTCTTCCATCAAATGTCTGGGTAGTTGAAGTCATCCATGAGAAGCAGGTTCTGTTGACCTGAAGCTTGTTTAAGGGACCCAAATATTGCTCCATTGGCCTTATCATCTTGGTTTAAAGGTTGATAGAGTAAAACTATTATAAAACTGAGCCAGAGTATCAGTGTTACCAGTCATACTCAAATTAGTTTGCTGAGAATTGCTCTGATCGCTCCTGGTCTAGTCCCGAGAGCTTTAAAACCAACAATTTATAACAAAAAATTTCCATTTTAGGGCCAGTTCTCTTCAACATCTTCATAAACGACTTGGATGCAGGACTCGAAGGTATACTAAGTTTGCTGACGATAATAAAATGGGAAGAGCTGTTGACTCCCTCAAAGGCAGAGAGGCCCTGCAGAGAGACCTTGAAAAATGAGAGGGCTGGGCAATCACCAACTGTATGAAGTTCAACAAAGGCAAGTGCCAGATTCTGCACTGGGATGGGGCAACCCTGGATGTACAGACAGACTGGGGAACAAGAGGCTGGAGAGCTGTGCTGCAGAAAGGGAACTGGGTGTTCTGGTCGATGCCAAATTAAATATCACTCAGCAGTGCCCTGGCAGCCATGAGGGCCAACTGTGTCCTGGGATTAATCAGGCACAGCATCGCCAACCAGTCAAGGGAGGTGCTTGTCCCACTCTGCTCCGCACTGGTGCAGCCTCACCTCGAGTCCTGGGGGCAGTTTTGGGTGCCACAGTATAAGAAGGATATAAATCTATTAGAGAGAACACAAAGAGGGCTGCAAAGATAGTGAAAGGTCTAGAGGGGAAGCCATATGAGGAGCGGCTGAGGTCACTTGGTTTTTCAGCCTGGAGGAGACTGAAGAGAGAACTCATTGCAGTCTACAGCTTCCTCATGAGGGCAAGTGGAGGGGCAGGCACTGATGCCAATCTCTTCCCTCTGGTGACCAGTGGCAGGACCTGAGGGAATGGCCTGAAGTATCAGGGGAGGTTTAGGTTGGATATTAGGAAAAGATTCTTCATGCAGAAGGTGGTTGGGCACTGGAACAGGCTCCCCAGGGAAGTGGTCACTGCATGAAAGCCTGACAGATCTCAAGAAGTGTTTGGATGATGCTCTCAGGCACAGGGTGTGATTCTTGGGACTGTCCTGTGCAGGGCCAGGAGTTAGACTTTGATGATCCTTGTGGGTCCCTTCCAACTCAAGATATTCTATGATTTTATGAAAAAAAAAATCCAACAACTTTAATCGTACATTCATCTAAAATGCTAGAAATTATATAGAAAAAGCACTGACTCCTTGAACGCATTCTAAAGAAGAAATTAATGATGGAGCTATTAGATCTGATCAGTGTTTTTATGCTAGAGATTTGTAAATGTAAATTTTCTTTTCAGAAATAATGTAAAAACAAAATAAAACCAACCAACCAACAACAACAAAAAACCCCATCCAAAACCAAAAACCAACAACAAAATCTATGGTCTGAGACATGTCTGATGTTGGCTATTTAAAAACTGATCCATTGTGCGAATCCTTGTACAATGAAACAGCTCAGAATGGAGGGGAGGGAAAGCTGGTGTTTCTCTATTGTGCTCATTCTTAGAGTTATGCCTTATTTTTAAGGCTTCATAAATAAAATAAAATAGGCTTTTCCATAAGTGGCCTTTGTGAAAACATGAAAGATATTTTTTGTTCCAAAAATGATGACAGGATGATTAAATGAGAGTCATGTCTTAAGTGATTCAGTTCAGATGTTTGGGCTTTGATAAGCAAGAATTGGAAATTGGGTGATGTCTTATGCTGCCATTTTTGTGACTGTCCTTTCCTTCAATCCTTTCCAACCAGACAAAATTTTACAAGTTAAAATTGTTGACATAAAAGGGCATTTGATGATTTTATTTTTTGGTTTTTTTTTTTTTGTTATCAGACTAGGGAACAATTGTTCATATACATAGCACTGAAGCACTTATCCCAGTATATTGGAAAAACTATATATCAAACAAAATTGACCAATGTTGTCATAACTGATGTTGCATCACAGGCTGTGATCAGAGTGGAAAATTCTAAAGCCTTATCAAATAAAGATTTCCCACTTAAACATTATTAGTTGCTCAGAGGCATTATAGGTTCATAGTTGTAGCCTAATATTTGATATAGAATCTTGATATGAATTAGAAAAAAGTGAAATCCAAGCATTAGAGAAACAAAGTGCAATATTAAATGCTTGCTTTATAGATTCTATTCTGTGGCTGGATTTTAGTTGGGGTTTTTGTTTGGCTTTTTTTGGTTGTGTTACTTTTTAAAATTAACTTTGCTGAATATGTCCTTATGGACTTTGTTTTAAGATAACTGTGGAAAACTAATATTTTTTTTCTATTGTTCTTCCTTGTGATAAGAAAACTTTAATTTTTTTAAAAAATGCTTTAAAATGCTTTAATTGTGATCTGTAAGTGTTTGTGACTTAAACATGTGTCTTTGTGTAAAATAACAGCCATAAGGATTAAATTATCAGAAAGGCATATGTTATGAATCAACTACATAGGGAAAAACTATTTCTGGAGCTACACCACTGATTAGTACAAGAGCTGAGTTTCAGCACCTTTAGTTCCTTTGTCTTGTTTATATCAATGGTTTCTTAGGGCTAGGTTTCAGCTGGGAAGGTAGAATACACTCTCCTAAACTTAGAAAATACCAATAACTTACAGGATATGAATGTTTTTTTTCAGGACACTGCTTAAAAATTACTGTAACTCGTGATTCCTGTTCAAGTTTTTTAGTGTTTCCCAGTACATATGGTGGGGGTGGGGATTGCACATTTTTGTAGGGGTGGGAGGAAACTGGGGAAGGCGAATTACTTTAAAAGCCAGATAACTCAGTGATTTGCAGTTGGGATCTCAAGGTTGGTTTGTTGAACTGGGGTCAATAAGGTGTGTCTTGCTGTTTACTTAGAAGTCTAATGTTACCAGATGTTGAAAATCAGTATCTGTGATTTGTGTTTTGGTCAGTAGAGTTTTGCAAGATATTAATACCGCTCCACAACATTCCAGAAATGAAGCACTGCCATAGCATCTTATTTCTCTATACTGCACACAGCTGAACCTCTGAAAGAATGGACTATCATCATTGCTTGGTATCAAAGTGACTTTTGACCTAAGGCAAGGTTCACTAGGCTAGCAGCCGGGACTCAGGAGTCCAATAAATGCTGTTCCTGACTGTTGGTGTTAAAGGTACGAAAGACCACTAGATGATCATGGTATTGTTACAGGAGGTTTTATGGTGTATGCTACTAACATAGACAACCCAAACATTGGATCTAACTCCTTGTATAATGCAAACAGTAGACTTCCTAAATACGTGAATTATTGTGTAAAAAAAAGCATTTTTTTTTAACTTTGAATTTGTAACTACCAACTAGGGAGAATCTAGAAAGATCTTTGGGGTTTGGGTTTTTTTCCCCCATGAATAACACTGTGAATCATTTGTGCCTGAGTTTTGATTGAAACCAATAGGAAATATAAAAATAAGGTTGTCTCTCATTATGATTATAGGCTCTAGAACTCCTTTATAGCTGAGTGACAATGATTAGAATATTTTTTCTAATAACAGCACAACTCTTTTTAATAACTAAAGTTTCTAATCCTATGTGGCAATGTCAGAATTTAAATTATCATCAGTTCATTTAAAGGACAGGCACTTTGAGCATTTTTGTGCAACATTTTCTTGTAATTACAATTTTAGACCACAGCCACTGCTCATTTTTTTTCCTACCTTTAGGTTTATTGCCAGTGATGCCTTAAAGACCTAGAAATAAAACAACACACTTTTGAGACAATATTAGTATAGGAGTTAATATGAAGTCTGGTCTTTATTGGAGGGCTCCAGGGGCAGATATGGAAAAATGCCCAACCCCCATGGGGTGAATACAGTTTTATAAGCTTTGCAGGTTAGCATATTTGGCAAGAATTCCCAATTAGAAGCACAAGTGATAAAGTAACTCTCCCCTTTTGGTTCCACCTCTTCTGTAGCCCCCCTATACATAGGAACTAAATTTTGTTTATGAAAATGTCTTGAAAAACTGGTTTCAACCTTGGCTCCCAGGAAGAACTAAGATAGGATAGAGGCCTCGGACCCCTCGGTTTTGGAGCCTCTGGAATGTCTTTTGTCTTTCTGCCTATCAGGGTAGGGAAAAGTACTGGAGCAAGCAAGGAACTATATAACTGTACAACAATAGTCTACAGAGCTATTAATATATATATATATATATATATATATATATATATATATATATATATATGAAGGAAATATAAAAGCAAAAATCATTCTGGAAACACTAGCATTAATAAAAAATTGGAAATTACCAGTTTTATTCTTTGAGATATGGGGGGTTCATTTAAAAAAAACCAAATGTTTTGTATTTCTGAATATTAAAATACCTGTGCCTGCATACAAATCTGTGCTATACCAGGATATAAAACTAATGACCCTTTTATATCAGCTATCCATAAAAAAATATGAAAGGGTGACTGTCCTGGTTTGAAAGGACAGGTGTCTGCCAGTAAGGGCAGAAATTTCCCTTTGGAATAGAGACTTTGGTTCCACTCCCCCCCAAGTATTATAATTGTTTGAATCAAGGACTCTGAGGCAGAGATAAGGGGGTGGGAATAACAGCTCTTTTACTAATATATCTAACTGTACAAGCAGAAAACAATAACAGTTGTTAAAATCGCTAACAGAACAGAATAGATAACTCGGTGTCAGTCCCTTGAGATGCAAGCACGCTGTCTCTGTGCTTAGTCCCAGTCCGGATCTGCCGAGGGCAGACAGAAACGGAGGCAGGAGGGAGGGAGGTGGGGCGGCAGCGGCCACGCCGGTCTCGGTGGGAACGGGCTGGAGCGGCGGCTCCTCGCTCACCGTGTGTGTCCGGGTGATCAGCTGTGTCCGCAGAGGCAGGAGGCTGGAACGGGGCAGATGCAGGGCAGGTGATCACAGAGGGTCTGGCTCTGCTGTGCTCCGGCCGCGTGGGCTGACGATCCCGGGCGTCCTCCTTCCAGCTCGCCGGAAACCCGAGTCCCCTCCCGGAAGCCTCAGAGGCCCCTCTGGGAGCCGTTCCCACCCACCCCTTTTGTCTGGACTCATCAGAGACCCTGGGTGTAGCCCGGCCAGCTCCATTGGCATGATAATGGGAAAAATTCTTTCAATTGACACAGTAACAGAAAAACACTCAACCCCCATCAGTGACGAATCATGAAACTCCAATATCTGAGAGATATTAGGCAGCATTGCAAAACTGATCATATTTTTCCAGATATGTAGTTAAAATAACACTTATTAATCCCTTTTTAAATTTAAGCCTTTCATGTTTTCGGAAAATCAGCCAATAATTTACCATAAACTACAGCTACCTTAGTTTTTTGCAGGACAGCTGCACTCACAAAAGTTCAACTACAGAATCAAAGAACATTCTTCAGAACAGATACAGTAAGCTTGGCTTTTGTCCAGTAATGAACTTTCTACAGGGACACTTCTTTGCTAATGTGAATGCTGCTGATTTGAACTGAATCCTGTGAATCAAATTATATGGCTATATGCAATTGCAAAGAGTTTAGCATCCAATGTGTTTTTTCACTAGGCTTCTGTTAAAAAATAACAGCTGCTCCTAGGAATATTGATTTGACTGGAGAGTCCAGCCTGGCTCAGTCTAGTCACAGACTTTCCACATTCCATTAATTTTGATCAGAATCATCTTCAGAGACTTCCAGACCTTTAAGAGATGCCAAGGACTTATACTTGCAGGACAGTTAAAAGGGATTTTTTTTTCTAGTGAAAGCAATGTACAAAGACATCATCAGGTGTGTTTCAACTGCCCTCTGAATTTGTTCTCTAAGTAATCGTTCACTCCTTGTCAGCTGCAGCTTTCTCTTTTTTAGATCTACATCTCCATATCTCCTGACCTAGTGGTAGCCTCTGAATAGAGGCTAGATGATGCTGTGACATATAAGTTGAATAGTGTACCTTTAATCCAGTTCAAAACATGAAATATTTGGAATTTAGAAGGACATTGTATTTTTAGTTTGTTTCAAGCACCTTGCTATAAATGTCACATTTGGATGAAAGACAATAACTTACAACAGGAAGGATGAGAGCGTGCAATTTTTAAGAGGGTAGAAATATACAATCACAAAAAAACAAAGTAACCCTTAACTCATATCCAGGAACTAATATTGAAGTGCAAAACCAGGTATTAAGCACAAGAAAAACAAAAATCTAAGATGGTGAATCATGACGTGACAGCACTGAGGTCTGCTATGAAATCCCTCTGCAGGTTCCCACTAAGGACAGCAGATGGAATTATGAAGTGAAAGATGATTCACCTCTTCTTCCTGTGCATCAGGCTATTCAAAAGTATGCCTTTGACATGCCTTCTCTTCAACAAATGTTGGGAATGGAAGAAGTCAGAACCTGTTAGCTGTTCATTGATTTAATAAATGTGCAGTAAGCTGTAACTCCTTCCTAGCTATTTACTGTGATAGTCTCTAAGAAGGAGCTAGGCACTGCATAGGATAAACAAAGGTTCAAAAGAGGCTCCTTGCCTTTCTCAAAGTTTGTAGTTTATTTCATGGTGGTCCCAGGGCAAAAGAGGAGGAGGATCTCAGATAACGGTCTTTTCTAGGAAAGGGTCAGGGAGGGGAATTTGGCTCTTTGCCAATAGGATAGGGACAGGAGGGAAGGATTAAAGCATTCCTTTTACCTCTGGTATTGGGTTATGTGAGAGTCCGTCCGAGCCTCTCACCTGTTTCTGCCCAACGACCCTCGCCTGAGGCCTGCACTGCCCAGGATTGGGAGGAACGCCAAGTGACTGTTACGCAGGTGATGCCTACCAGGACTGATTTCACATGACAACTAGTCACGGGGAGGTTACACAACAAGCTCCCACAGATGAAAGACAATGGACTGGTCAGTATGGGCTGACCCGCGTGTGTTCATGACGACAAAGGTGGTCTGATGTGCCTTGAAGCGTCCTGTTTCCACCTGCTCCCCCACGTAACGAGCTCCACATACAATAGTCCATAAATCTTCCCACCTTTTGGCCAGAAGCCACTCGCTTTGGGAAAGGACTATAAAAGTGACTTTCTCAAAGGAGACCCCCGAGATCTCCCCAGATGGCAACAGACACCTACCGGCCGACTCCACGAGGATTTGTCTGCCCGTCTTGGTAGCTATAATCCCGACCCCCCTTTCTCTCTCTCTCTCTCTCTCTCTGTCCCACTATCGCATTTTTGGTTGGCACTAAATAAATTGCATTTCTGTAGAAGTAAACTGGTTTTGTCCCCTGCTGTTTCTTTTGTGCTCCGAGATCCATAAAAGAACCAGTCGCGACTCACTCTTGAATTGGGCGGACCGTGACAGGTTACAACATAAATGTTCTGTCTAAAATGATTTTATGAGTGGGATGTCATTCAATCTTTCTCAAAAGAGATATGGCACTTGTTTTCAACTGAATAAAATGGGAAAACATAAGAGGAAGGAAAAATCACTACAAAATCTAATAATTTTTTATTTTTATCCTAAAAGTCATGCAATTATGTAAACAATCTCTTAGTATCATCAAATGGCCTAGAATCCAAATTAAACTTCTCACTAGAGCTGGTCATATTAATGTTCAAGGCAGATTTGTCATGCTTGTCCATCAGTCAGCAAACAGAATATAATAGATTTTTCCATGTTTCATTCAGCTCTGTAGAAGATACAAACCATTTACTGGGTAATGACATTTTTTTAAGCTTTTATTATTTGCATCCTAGTTTTAGGGCGAATTCTAAATCAGTTGCTGTCTGTATGGTTAACCAGTTCATTTTTATTGGTTAGCATTGCTAAGTTCAGAAAACAGATCACCATAACATATCAAAGTGTGCCGAGGAAGGTTGAGTAGATCATCTTGAGTGCGATTGCATGGTGCGTACAGGACAACCAAGGAATGAGGCCCAGCCACCATAAGTTTAGGAAAGGCAAGTCCTGCTCGGCTAACCTGATCTCCTTCTATGACCAGGTGACCTGCCTAGTGGATGGGGGAAAGGCTGTGTGTGGATATTGTCTATCTGGACTTTAGTAAATCCTTTGACACTGTCTCCCACAGCATCCTCCTGGAGAAACTGGCTGCTCATGGCTTGGATTGGGTGTACTCTGCTGGCTGGATGGCAGGGCCCAAAGAATTGTGGTGAATGGAGTTGCATCCATTTGTCAGCCAGTCACACGTGGTGTTCCCCACGGCTCAGTATTGGGGCCAATTCTGTTTAATATCTTTTTCAGTGATCTGGATGAGGGGATTGAGTGCACCCTCAGTAAGTTTTCAGATGCCACCTAGCTAGGTGGGAGTGTTAATCTGCTCGAAGGTAGGAAGGCTCTGCTAAAGGGATCTGGACAGACTGGATTGATGGGCCAAGGACAATTGTATGAAATTCAACAAGACCAAGTGCTGGGTCCTGCTATAGGGTCATAATAATCCCATGCATCATTTTTGTGGCCCTCCTCTTGTATGGAAAAATCACGCTAAGAAAAGCCAGTGTCCATAAAGGGGGCAGATGAGTCTTGCAACTTTGTTCAAATAAAGGGAGAGAGTCCACTGGGGCATATGCCCACAGGGTTATCTCTCTCAAGGTTTTGGAGGGCGCAGCCTTCTTTTTATTCTAAACTCCCAGCTGCATGTTGCCCTCTTCCTTTCCCCATTGGCTGAGGTACTAGGAAGGATGTGGTAGTTTTTAAAGGTTTCTTAAAATCTTTATTTGCTGAGACTTGGGCAGTTTTGTTTGTACCTGACAAGGACCAATCACTGTCGGATTTTTAATATTGACACATTATTACACCAATGATAAAGTTTATGGGTCTTTGTGAAACGCACATGTAAAAACAAAACAAAACAAAAAAAACCAGAAAAGCTCTCTTTCCCTTCTGGTCCTCTCACAAGGTAACACTAGCCTGGGCCCCATTCACGTGGTCCAGGCAGGGGTGGGCAGGCCCTGTTTTCAACCAGGGGCCCCGATAGCCAGGGAGAGGAGAGTCCCATTTCTAAGATCCAACCCTGCCCATGCAGCCTGGGGGAGAGAGAACTAGGCCCCGTTCTGGCAAGGGCCCCCCACCACCCTTGCCTGCTAGGCAGGGTGGAGGGAAGACCCCCAGCCCGAGGCTGGAATTGAATGCAGTAAATGCTGGAAAACAGCCATGCAGCCACAAAAGCAATCACCGCTTTCTGACTGAATCCTACAATCCTAGCCAGCCCTAGCGTGACCTTAAAAGACTTTTTATCATAAATATCTCTGACTGCTCCACCTGAAAAAGATCACAAGACCCTCTGCTGCACGGACAAGATATTAACTCTTTCAATGCCCAAAATAAGACTTTAAAAATACTTTGTTCTCTCTCCTGAGTTAAAAAAAAAAAAAAAAAAAAAAAAAAGACTAAAATAGTGATACACACAGAAAAAATATGAAAACACCATAGTGAGACTAGTGATCTTCTTCAGTTTATGGGTTGTTCATCGAGATGATGAAGAAAGATAATAGGAGATGTCCTGGTTTGAAGGACAGGTGTCTACCAATAAAGGCAGACACTTCTCTTTTAAATGGAGAATGTAAACCCCTATCTTCCAAATTATTATTATAATTTTGAAATTAAGGGACTCTCAGGCAAAGATATGGGAATTAGGAATAACAGTTCTTTACTAGGAAAATTAAAATAGAAATACAGTATTGTAAAGAACAATCCCAAAAACACTGAGAGAGTCAGAATACAACTTGACACCCTGTCATTCAGGGTGTTGGTAGCAGTCCCATTAAATGGTGGCTATGGTCCTCCTGCAGTGGCAAATGTGGTTCAGTTGAAGCAGTGCTCCTGTAGAGGGGTGCAGTTTTCCTCGGAAGATCCAGGGATGATGTGGAAAGGTCTGGCTTGCCTCTGGAATCCAGTGGAAAGAAGGTATATTTCTGTCTAAAATCTCAGTTTTTTATGTAGATAGAAAAGGCTTGGCTCCTCCCCCTGACTGGAGCTTCTCCCAATGGGGTGGTGTAATTTTATCAGTCATACAGTGGAACTTAATGGGCCAGCAGCAGATGATATCTTCCTGGAGGGAGGATGGGTTGTGGAAAAGATAAAGATGATTGCCCCATCTTGCCTTAAAGATGGCCCATTAGCAGATAATATGTGCCGCGGAGATAAGGGTCACTACCTCACCCAGCTTCAACAGATGGTGATAGAATACACATTTCTGGCCACATCCTATATTGCAACCCAACACAAAGACAGAAACAGAAGAAGCAATGACAGGTAATCATACCGTGTCCAATAGTTCAATTAAAAATTCAATTGTAATTATCAACCCAGTTTTCATTAGTCAGTGCTGCCACCTCATGAATCCCAGGTTTTTTAATGGGTAGTGGTTGTGAGGGATCTCACAATATTGTATCTCTTATATGTTGATTCAATATGTTTTGAAATTAGTTTTAGAATTATGCAGGGGATCTTCATTTTTAAATTTCATAGAGAGGTAGCCTCAACAGGTACATGTATTAACATGTGTCAATCAGCCAAGTTTCAAGAGGATTCCCAGCTCTTGTGGTATAATTGATTAACTTTGCACTCTGGAATAAATGTGAATGGATTTTGTGAGGATGTGTGTTTCTTCTTTACTGCATTCACATCTACTTAGAAGAATTTAATAGGTAACATTCCTATTTTGCTGGATTATTCTATACATCATGAAGGATTAGTTTTTATGATGCAAAATTAACACGCAAAACATTTTCATACAAGATGTTCTCATGCAAACATATCCTTACATCAGAGCTATGCTCTGTTTTCCAGGAGACAGATGTTGTAATTTACCCTTGACACAAACTAGAAACTGTGACTTTATTATTAGTGGGATTAAAAATGAAATTAATTCACTTCCAAATTTAGCTGTATTTTTCCAAGTAGGACTTTGTTATTTTCTCTTGAATTTCAGTGAGCAGACTGCCCTCATCACAATCTGCACCCAAAACTGAAAAGCATGTTTATTGCAGAACATGCTACAGTCACTACAGTGATTTGGCATAAATAGAAATGAGGCAAAGTTAAAATACTCTCTTAAGACATATAGCATGAAATTCAGCAGTACATTAGTTTGAGAGCTGGTAGAGGGCTTTTCTGTATTTTATTAATATCTTATTTGCAGTCCATGGCTACCACTCCCTCCCCCCCCCCCCCCCCGCCCCCGTTTTAAGAAGGGGGATTCAATAATTTCTCATGCAGCGTTTGCTTAGGTTTTGTTAAAATTCTTTAATTCACTAATTAGTAAATATGAAAAATTTAGCCAAATCATGATAATTTAAAAGCATTCTGAGGCAGAACTGGGAAGGTTACTACATATTTGCATGATTTCCAATATGTATAAAATATTATATCAACTTTAGGGATAAAATTGGTTGAGACAAAATATACGTCCATAAGACCTTTAACCACACGATTTTCCAGTAAAAACACAGAACAAGTTAGGCAAAAATCAAACTCAAGATTATGTAGAATGCTTTACCCAATTTTTGATCTCCCACCAAGTCACTTGCAATGAAAACACAAACAAATCACAAACATTAATGAGAGGAATGATGGATTTGTCCTTACAAACAAGCTGTGGATCTGCTGGTAGATAAGACTAGCACTTAGTGATAAAAGAAACAATGGGAAGGATTCCACTGATTGATGAATGGAAAAAGATATTTGTCTTTACAAACAAACTGTAGGTTTGCTGATAAATGAAGTTGGATATTGAAAGATGAAAGAAGCAATGAGGAAAAACCATGAATTCTATAAGAATTAAAAATTACAAGGGAGGGTTATACATTAGAGGGGAATCTTCAGTATCAGGCGTTCCAGGAAGCTTGTACCTCTCAAGTACCTCAGCCAATGGGGAAAGAGGGAGGAAAATGCGGCTGGGAAATTAGGATAAAAAGGAGGCTGCGTCCTCCAAAAAAATTTGAGAGATCCCAGGGGAATGTCTCATGGCCTCTCCCTTTATTCAAATAAATTAAAAGGACTCCTCTGTCTCATTTTTGGACATAAACCTCTGGTGTTTGTGGATTAATTTTCCTGACAATTTGGGAGATCTCATCCAGGATATTTCCACTGTCTGGGACGGCAGGCAGTAGTGGAGCTGAAGGCGCGTCTCACCCAGTTTTGGTGATCAGCTCCCCTTGCTGCCAGCTGGCAACAGGTTATCGACTGGGTTCCTGAAACTGTCCAGGAGACAGATGAGATGCGGACCGGGGGGGGTCTGTGAAGAGTCCACATTGAAGGACCACTGAAAATCTCACCGATGAAAAAAATGGGATCTTTGGGAAGTAAACCTGGGAGGGGCACCCATGGAGGGTAGCACAAGTAAAACAAGGCACCAATGGAGGGTTGCAAGGGTAAAACAGGGAAGGGGCCCTGGCAAAAGGTATGATGATCCCAAAATATCTCTTTTGGAATCCCTGGAAGAATGTGGAGTTGGTTTACACGTTCTCCCAGAGGTAATTAAGGATATAGATGCGTAAATGGGGCAATAGGGGGAGTCGAGAAGGGCTCTCTATGACAGCAGATGGACCTGTAGTGTTTGTGTGTTGGAACAGAATTGGTTGAGGGGGAGCGTGGAGAGACATGGGTGAGGAAAGGAGAGCCAGTACTGGGCGCAGAGGTGAGGGACTGAGAGCACGGGCTGGGGGCCTGTGGGGCTGCCGGGACTCAGGGCCGGGCAGTGCCTGACCCTGCCACCCCTGAGCAGGGGTGGCAATGGCTGCTGGCCCCCATGAGGTTGTTGGACACTCAGGCCCCATGAGGCTGCGGGAAGCCCTGGCCACCTATCATGCTTTTGGCCGTGCTTGCTGGGAGCACTGGTGGGGGAGGAGCCGTGCTTAGACTGTGAGAGGACAGGGACCAGCTCTGGAATATGGTGTATGATAAGGAGAGGGAGAACAAGGATGACGGAATGTCCGGAAAATGCAGATTGTAGGTGAAAGGATTAGGATTCCCTTTTAAGGGTTTTGTGAGCTTTGCCAGAAAATAAAAGTAAAACAAGGACAACCATGAAACTTTGCTGAATGTTTGACATGGGTTTGAAAAGCATGAGTTTCTGATTATTCCTAGTTGTGGTCGTGGTTTTCTGGGAGGGGATTTGATGGCTGGAGTTGGGAATGTGTGTTGTGGGGAGTAATTGGGAGGATAACACTGTTGTAAATGCTGGAATGAACCCAGAGGTGTGGGCAGTCCCAGGGGAATATGAAAAAGTGCATATGGAGCCTCTCCACATTACTCTGAGGTGACCTGGACAAATGGTGTCTAAAAAGCAATACCCCCTTTCAAGGAAAGAATGATGGGGTTCCAGCCTGATGCTAAGCTAAGGGTGGGTCTTTTGGAACCGTGTATGTCCCTGTAAGGGTCAGTCCGAAGTTTTCCCTGATCTGCCTCAAAACCTCCCAAAATCAGAGACTGAGACCCCGGGACCTCACCACTCACTCCAGACAGGAGATTCTGGCCTGGCCAAGGTAGATGCTTGCCAAGGACTGTTTGTAGGTGTGCTTGCTTGCTGCTTGCCATGGTACACTGCTCTCGAGCAGGGTAGTGGCTGTAGCATTCTGTTCCTGCACCTGTTTCTTGGAGCAAAAGTGTCCGCATACAATAAATAGTCCATAAATCTCTCCACCTTTTGGCCAGAGGCCACTTGCTTTGGAAAAGGACTATAAAAAGTAACTTTCCTGAAGAGACTTTGAGATCTCCCCATGGATGGAAGACACGTCTATTGGCTGAAGACCACGAGGACGTCATCCCATCTGTTGGTAGCTATTCCCCCTTCCCCCTTTTTCTCTCTCTCTCTTTACTTTGTTTCCTTTCCCCTCAAACCCAAACTGAATTATTGGCACTCAATAAAGTGCATTGCTGATTGTTGTTGAAAAAAGCTTTAGTCTCCTGCTGTTTGTCTTTTGCACCCTGGGGTCAAATGAACCATTACGACTCCTGGTTGAGTTGAGCGGATGGTGACATTAAATTGGTGTCACGGACAGGATATCTGACAGACAGAAGGGTTGCAGGGTTGTGTGTAGTCTGTAACAGGGGAAAGACGTCTTCCTCCAGCCACACCTAGCTGACCACCTCGAAAGGGGTGAGCTTGACTAAAAAGCAAGGGGGGCAGCTCAGATTTTGTGCAAACTGCACATGCCTAGGTGAAAGGCACCCCCATAGTCGTTTGAGGGCTCTGTCTTCATAATCTTCAAAAGATCTCTTGGTGCAAAAGGCGGGACTGTGTTGTTGTTGTTTTTTGTTCTTTATGTGAATATTGACCTCCCTAGAAGTGAGGGGGGAATACTGCGCAAGCTGCATATGTAACTTTAGTAATTGACCTCCCTGGAAGTAATGGGGGAATATGCGCAGGCTGTGTGTGTAATTTTAGTAATTGTCCTCCCAGGGAAGAGAGGGGCTGAACACAGGGAAAGTTGTGTGTGTAACTTAAGTTATTGACCTCCCTGGAATGGTTTTACTTTCCCCTCGTAAAATGACTGAAAATTATAGTGCAAAAGATAAAGCTGCATTTTACGCTCTATTAGCTAAATATAATGCCAGACCCTCACAAGGGGGGGGGGGAAGAGTGGGCGCACAGTAACTGGTTTAATCTAGAAAATGTGATTGATAGAATATGTTTTTTGCAACATGACACAAAATTCAAACTGGGCAGAAATAAGACCATTCTCTGCTCAGTTTTGGGGGCCTGTCTTACGGCAGCTATAGAAACTCGCTTTATGCGAAGAAATGAAGAAAGAGCAATTATTGACTCTACAAAATTTAGTGGAAATTTTGCAAAAACAATTAGATGAATAAAGGAAGGTAAATCATGCTTTAAGGGATGAGAATTATTCTTTAAGGGCTGCCCTAAAACAAGAATGCACCAACATTTTAAAACCCATTGACTCTCCACAAGAAACAGAGGAGAAGGAAATTGTTCACATTAATCAAATATGTCCTCAAAAGGAACTAATTGTGATGAAAAATTGTGGGGAACATTGCCCTAGCTTGAGACCTGCGATTAAAACAGAATTCAATTATTTTGATGATAAGGATTTTGATCCACTGTGAGGTTCTCGGACTTTCAGTGCTCTAGGCACCAACTTGGTCAGGTAATTTTAAATAAGCAAAGCAGCTAATAGTTAAAAAGGTTATTTATTACAAAGCATAACTTATTACAAAGCACATCAGTCTCAAAAGGCAATAGTGAAAAGGAATGGCAAAACAATAGCAAAGCAATAGCAATAAGCGAATGGTTAGAAGCTGGAATGGCTAAAAACAAGTGGCTAAAAGCCAAATGGCTAAAAAGCAACAACTCTCCCCGATACATATTCTTATATAGGATTTTTCCAACAAGTTAAGATGCAAACTTGGACCACCACTCCTTAACCTATTAGAATTCTAGTTTCTTAGCACACCAGGTTATGTATAGAACTACGCATACAACCTATCTTGTTCTATCTGAAAAATGTAAGTAATATTTTTACTATAGCTCTATTATGTCGAAGTCCTATCTACAACTGTGGGCCTGGAGTGTATTGCTGAAGATATCAGTATGTTTCAACCTTCAGTAGAACTCTCACTGCTACTGTGGCATTTGAAACTTTTCACTTACTAAAAGCATTAGAACTCACCCTAAAATTACTAACTTGCTTCTACTGTTGTACACAAAGTAGTAAAAAGTATAACTACTAAATGTGAAGTTATGTGTGCAGATAATTGAAAAGCTAGGATCAAGCTTCTAGAGAATAAATGAATCTTTACAGTTTGTCGGTTCTAAGAAATACAGCATAATTTTAAGTAATAATCAAATGTGTGTGTGTTTATGACTGTGCTCCTCAAATACTGTGATCCTAACTGCCCAGCCAGCACCTAGAATCTGGCTGCCTTAGAATGTAAGCTAAATTAAATACTCGTGTGTGCTGGTTTCACATGGGGCGGGGGGGGGGGGGGGGGGGGGGGTGGGGGGAGTTGCCCGAGAGGAGCACCGGCCTGGAAACAGAGGAGGGCTCCTTTCCCTGTAGAGTTTCCTCTGTGAGCTGCAGGGACCAATCAGAGGGCTGATCTAGTAGTTGACAGCCTAAGTAACAAATTAAAAAGCTATTTCACTTTCATAAATCACATGGTAAAGTTAATCCGTCCTCTTTTGACTTACGGCCTCCACAGAGGTGAGGTCGACTCCGGCTGGGGCCATGGCCCCAGCCCCGGCACCAGCTAGGCCCGGCCCGGCCTGGCCCCCTTCTCCATGCGGCCTGGCTGGGGCAGGGGGGCCACTGAAGCCCCCTCCCCTTTCCCTGTTCTTGGCTGGGGAGCCCTGGTGGCTGGGTGGGGGGAGGCTTTTGCTGAGGTCCTGGTGTCCCCTCCCCCCCCAGTGTGGCCATGACTCAGCCGGGCTTCTGCTGCCGTTCTTGGAAGCAACCAAGAGAGGAGAGGCCTCCAGCTGACCACGCGGCGTGAGGAGATGAGACTACTGATCTCCTGAGCTCCCCTGAATGAGAAGAATAAAGCAAGGAGTCTACTGAAGTCAGTGAAATGAAAGCTAAATTTTCCAGATGGGAAGAGATTGAAGAGATGCCACTGATAAGTAGCTGAAAACCTTTTTTTGTAGGCTATGAGGGGACTGTGACTACACTGAAATTCCTTTAAACTATGAAAAATACTTGGAGGAGGTTAAAGTGCATGAGAAAAGGATCTTTTGCCCCGAGGGAACAGGACTTTCTGTTTTGGGACTGGACATATGGACAGAGACATTTAATAGAAAAAGATATGAAGATAATTTTGTCTTTAAGCAGCTTGTCTTTAAAAGTAATATCTCCAAGTGTGTAGCATAACCCATAACATAGATCTGGAAAGACTGTGAAGATGGGAGGAAGTTCACAGTTTGCAATTTTTCCTGGGCGGGCACAGACTGTGAAAGTGAAGACACCCCCTTAGCCTAAACCAAAAAAAGGTACTTTTCTCTCTAGAGTGAACTGAAATGATTATTTAAGTAGATAACTGACTGAAGTGTTTTCTGTATGTTGCTGTTAAGAAATGTGGAAGATGAGGGAAGGGGGAGGAGGGAATAATCTGGAAATCTTATTCTGAATTTCTTTTTTTGTGTGTTATTATTAAATTTATTCTTATACCTTTTTAAGTTTTAAGCCTGCTTTGTTTTTGCTCCTAAATCCCATCTCTAAAATAAATTAAATATATTAAAATTGGCAAACCCAAGTCAATCCTTGACATCATGTAAGACAGCAACAGTAGAGTGTGCTGCACTTAGTAAATCATAACATTCACAAAATAACAGAATTTGCTGAGTTGGAAAGAACATATCAGGATTAAGTCCAACTTGTGTCTCTGTACAAAACACCCCAACATTCCCACCACTTGCTAATGGAGTTGTGCAAACTTCTTAAACTCTGTCAGGCTTAGTGTTGTGACTGCTTCCCTAAAGAGCCTGTTCAGTGTCCAACTGCCCTCTGGGTAGAAAACCTTTTCCTGATATACAACCTAACCTCTCCTAAAGTTCTAACCTCTCTCAACTTCATGCCATTAACTTAAAACAGTCCTGGCTTTTGTGTAAAGTTTGCAATAATTTGCTGAGTCTTCTATAAGTGCAGTACCACAAATAAAAATAAATAAATGTGCAGTGTCATGTGTTTTAAGAACACCCTCCCTAAGCAGGGAGGTGAGACCAAATAACCCACTGCGGTTCCTTCTAACCTGACCTGTTCTGTAGTTCTGTGATTCCATAAAATGCTTTGATGTTTGCAGAGGGGTGCATGTAGAGCACAGTAACACCTCGTGCTCTGTAAGCACATTAGACTGATGTGACTTATCCTAAAAAACAAATTAATACAATAAATAAAACAATGCTGAGGCAAAAATTAGGAGCAGCTGCTTCAAGTGAGGCCACATGAAATAAACTGTTATAAGAAGAATTTAAAAGATAGCAGTTGAAACTAGGAAAAGTTTCCGAAGTGTCTTGCTCCTGGCAGTGTGCAAGAAAAGAAGAAATGAAAGGTGTTGTATTATCATGACACACCTGCTACATGTAAACTAATTCAAAAGTATAGTATATTCTGAAAGCAAACTACTTTGCAAAAAAAAAAAAAAAGTTAATCGTGCTTTGTGCTCTTTTATGGCTAATTTAAAGAAAAATCACTTAAGCAACTTTTGTACGGTAGTTAAAAAAATGCTAAAATGTGAAAATTAATATAATGAAATGGGCTGTAATTCTGAACAATTAGTGCTGTTAAATTCTCATTTTTAATATTGTTTTATATGTATTTATTTGCTATTTTAAGTGTTTTTAACCTCGGTGCTTAAGCAGCCTGCCTGTTTTGTGACAAACAAAAACACTGGCAGCTGACTTTAAGCTTTTACATCCTTGAAGAGGAATACTTCCACTTCAAACAAGAAGATCAAGACTGTTTCAGTCAAAAAGTCATCATACTAACTAAGCTATGTGTAAATGTTTAAATTGTGAAAAAAATTATTGTAATTTACAAAATCAATACTCTTGTTATAAAAAGTATCACGTGCCAAATTTATTTTCTATACAGATAAAAATTAAAAATCACTAAAATAATAACTTTACTTTGTGAATGGCAATTTATAGTGCCTGTTGAATGGAAAATAGCTAAAAAACAATAAGAATCTACAATTAAAAAGTGTCAAAGATAATTTGCCTGAAAATAAGCAAAAAACGAGGTAACAAGGAAATAGAGGGCAAGACCAGATTGGCCACTGTACTTGTCACCAAGAAGATCATATACACCTGCTATGGGTAGCAACCCCATAGGCATGGGAAGTGGAAGTATACGCCATACTGGACCTCTGATATTCCTTTTTCTGTCACTCCATTTTTCATCTTTTTCCCTTATGGGATACCAACCAAGTAATGTCACAGATGCTACCAAAAAACTGTACATAAAAAGACACCAAACCTCTTTTCTTATTGCACATGCCCATGTCAACAGTCACTCTTATAACCCACCCAAGTTAAGTTCTTGAATGTAAAATGAAAAAAATACTAAATTGCAAAAAAAAACCCAAAATAAAACAAAAACCAACAACAAAAACCCCTAAACCACTAACTTAATTTAAAGAACAAACAGAAATCAATAAAGTAAAAAAAAAAAAAAGAAAATGGGGGATTGTGAGATGTTACATAGTGATTTGAGTAATTATCATCAATATAAAGAAAAATACTAAATCCAAAGAAAAACATGGACATGAGACACAGGAAATATCTAATGATTTCATTATATTTGTTTAAATAAGTTTGTTGTAAATTGATGATTTTTTTGTTTTTATGTATTTTTATTATTTTGTCACTATAATCATTAATTCTATCCACTCTTATGTATAAGGAAAATGCAGGCTTGTTTGGACATGAGCAGGCTTGTCCCTGCTGTTACATGCTTGCTAAGAGTGTAACCTGAGAACATGTTCAAGCCTTGTCCAGACCTGGTGGGGGCTTGAAGCCACTTCTGCTTGAGTGCTAGCCAACATGTTTGGGCTTGCTCGGACTTGTACTCCAGCACAGTGGGCATGTCACAGCCCACCAAGAAACTGCCTATAAAAGGGTCAGTGACCAGGGGTAGGACGGACGTGTTGGTGGAGCACAGACTCCCCATGCGCCCAGCGCTGCTTGTCTGTTCCTTACCAATGAATTAATAAATTGCCTTATTGATTGACCTACATGATTTTGGTAAGAAATTTATAATGGTAGTTTTGCAATAAATGAAATTGGATATTGAAAGATGAAAGAAGCAATGAGGAAAAACCATGATTTCTATAAGAATTAAAAATTAGAAGGGAGGGTTATACATTAGACGGCAATCTTAGGTATCCGGTGTTTTGGGAAGTCTGTACCTCTCAAATACAGCTAATGCGGAAAGAGATAGGGAAATGTGTCTGGGAACTTACGAGGCTGCGTCCTCCAAAAATTGGAGGCAACACAGGGGAACGCCCTACAGCCTCTCCCTTTATTTGAATAAAGTAAAAGAACTCCTCTGTCTCCTTTTTGGACATAAACCTCTGGTGTTTGTGGATTAATTTTACTGACATTAAAAACTGACAATGCTACCAATTATGGTGTCGCTTTAAATTTAATTTTTTTTTCACGCAGCTCCATGTCATGTGTTGGTAGATTCCTGTAAAAGAAAAGTGAAATTTTGGCCCACTAGACCGATAATTAAAAAGAAGTAAAAACTTCTTGTTGCTAACACAAAGTGAAAGAGTCCAGATGAAAAAATGGTTGTCACATTTAGGTGTGATTTTTAGACTTGCAGTTTCTGTGCTCCCAAACTGTTTTCCTTATCCTCAATGCAGGGATGTTTGAGATTGCTAGAAAAGAGAAAAGAAAAAAACCTTCCCTGGTAAAATATGCCAGAATTAAAGTTGTCAATTGCATGAACTTATTCAGGTGGAGTTCTGTAATAAATGGAGCAGGGCCAAGGCCTTTATTAAACAGCAGCTCTTTTATTGAAAAATTGGGGGAGTCGTCAGGGGCCGACACCTGCTGCTGCTTGCCTAGGCAACGCTGGGAGGAGGTTCTCAGCAATCCTGACCGAAGGTAAGGATGGGAGTTCCAGCCTCATGGACACGTCATGAACTCAGTTGAGGCTCATTGGTCTGGGGGTGTCACTCTTCTCAACAGCTCCTTAGGTAACGACTAGTTAGTTTGGACTTCCACTGAAGAGGTGTTTCTTGGGAGTTCTGGAAACTTTGCATATGGGGCAGTGTTTTTTGATTGACAGGGAGCAGCAGCAGGTGGCCGGAAGTGAAGTGAGGGACAGGGCGGAAGTAGGAAGTGATTGAACTAGAACTGGGATTGTTTGGGAAAGTACAAACAAATGGCCAACTTGGGGATACAGAACATGCACATCAAGAAGAGTAAGTTGCTTAACATTTTAACAGAGGGGACAACTCTTAAAACTATTTGTAACCCTTAATTATATGGCTGCTGAACCTTTTTATTTACCTCAATCCTTCCTCTTTTTCTTTGATCGGATCTTCGACTCACATCAAATCACAATTTTTGTCTTCTTGGGAGTATAACTTGTAGTTCTAGATATTGGTTTAAGATTTCTTTAGCTGAATTATGTTCTGGGTTTTGGGTTTCTATCATCAAAATTTTGGCTTTTGTTTGATTAGTCGTATTCTTTATGCTCATTTGTATGGTGGAATTTATAATTCTAATTAGACATGGGATTAGGCATGGTAAAAATAAAAAGCTTATGACTGCACTTGCAACTAAAAAAGCTACTTTTTTCCACCATTTAGTTTTTAGGGACCAGAAGTCATCCCACCAGCTAGTGTCCATCAGAGGGGTCCATTGTTGGTTTCCTACGTATGCTACCTTTCGGATTTCTTTAGATATGTTTCGTATCACCTCGCTTTTATCGTGAATTTCTAGGCAGCACTCGGATGTATTAAATTTTCCACAAATTCCTCCTTCATCAGCCAATAAATAATCTACTGCAAGCCGAATTTGATAGACTACTGCTCGGGTTTGAGTTAACTGTTCTGTGATGTGGTCTAATGCAAGGGCTGTTCGATTGGATATTATTTCTAATACTGCTTGGAGTCTGATGATTCGGTTCAGCATATAAATGGGAGTACGGTATCCCCATGACCCATCTTGTGCCCACATAGCTGGCCCATATACTTGTATGATGCTTTCGGGGGTCCACACTTCTTCTTTCCACTTTTGGGTACTTCCTAGATTAATTATGCTCCTTTTTTTTTTTTTTTTTTGCAGTTAGCTTTTTTCAAATTATCATACAAGGGAATTCCTAATTTAGAACCCAAATTTTTTGGAAGTAAGAAAAATGCGGGTTTTATAATCCCAATTGTACAGCTCCCAGCCCAATCTCCTGGAAGATTGGTATATTCAGTGTCTCCGAATATCCAGAATAGATAGACAGGTGCTGTCCAAAAGGTCTGGTTAGTTTCTGTGGGACATGTCCAATATGTGGATAATTCTTTCAATTCCCAGAAGGGATTTATTTTCTTTTCAGCACATTCATATAAATCATATCCTTCGTGATAAACACATTGTCCAAGTATAGGAAAAATTTTGGGAAAAAGACCTCCAAAGGGCCCCCTCCCCCCCCTTACAATTCCTTCCTTCACCAAGATCGGAAAGAATTTTCTTCAGGGGAAAGTGGAAAAAACTTTTTATTAACAAAATACAAAAGAAACACTTCCCAGCACAGACCCAGATGAGATGAACTCTGCAGATCTTCGCCGGGAAGTGCGGCAGAGCTTCTTTGGCAGACTTCCAGAGGTGGTCTCCGAAGTTCAGATCCGTGTCCTCTAGAGCCGGTGCAAATCTTAGGGATGAGGAGGAGGGAGAGAGGGAGAGGAGCATCTTAGGCAGCCGGGGGGAAAGCAGCTGAAGCAGCGGAGGGGGGGGGGGGGGGGGGATCAAGGGGGGCAGCAGAAGCAGCAGAAGCAGCAGCGAGCAGCAGCGAGCAGCAGCTAAAGCCCCCAAAAGCAGAAAAACACCCGCCTAGATAAAACAGCCCGGAGGAGGGGCCGGCAGCTCCATGGTGGGGGGTAGGGAGAGGAGCTAGTCAAAACATAATCCATAACACACATACTTTTTCTTTTTTATGCATTGTCCAATATTTGTTTGGCTCTTTAGGTATCCACCTTATAATTGAATTTTTTATATTTAAGTACCTTTTGCATGGCATAATTCCTACAAATGTTTCATATGGGCTCCCAACTCTTTTAATACAATCTTCTCCAATAACTTTATATTTTAAGTGCCATTGTTCTTTTCTTCGCTTTTGCCCAGGTAATGGAGATGTTTGGTTATTTTGCTTCCATTTTAGAATTTCTAAGGGGCTTAAACTGATTCCTTCCCATGGCCAAATTTCGGACATTTGTGTATTACCGCATACCCAGCAATTTGTTATGTTCAATTCTTTACTAATTCTTTCAACTAAATCTATGAATAAGTTTTTTCCCAAAGGTACTTCCAATTTATTTTCTTTTTTGGTATTTATCACTAATTGTTTTTCTTTGATTAAATTTATTAATTTTCCTTGATTATTTTCGTGTTCAAAGCAAAGCCAGGCTTCCCCTATAGGACACTCTCCAAGTAACCGCTGCCGAAAGGTGGGAGTATTTTTAGCAATCCAATATGTTTTTCCACTTTCATGACAGGTGGAAATTTGGGAATGATCAAAACAGCTGGGGTTCACATTAGTTTGAATTCTTATTAGGGACTCTTGGGTTTCTCCATCATATAGCGGATGGTAACACTTGTTGCACTTAGCCTCTTCGCTGCTTACTAGATTGTTTGTTAGCAAGGCCAGCAACACTCCTCTCAAGAGTCCAGTAAGAACTACTTTCAGTCTCACCCGGGCTTGCCTCTTGGAGGTGGGTATTCTCTTAGATAAGATCTTACTTTCCCAGAGTTTTTTTAATCCCTTTCACATATTAATTTAGGTGTCCTTGGAGAGTGTTCTGCAGGGAAATTAGTTTTTATGTTTTGGCCAAATTCTAATTTGAGGATTTAGACAGAAAATTGAGTGATACTTAAAATTGGAGAAGGATGTATGATACAAAACTGAATTTTGTAACGACAAGGAGTATAGTGAACTGGTGGGAATTTAACAAACTACAACAATTATGTAACAACAACGTTATAACAACTAGAATTGATATCAACTGCGTTACAGTGACACTTTATCTTTAAAACTGGAACTGTTCAAGTCCTTTAGCTGTCTTTTTCTTTTCGCTTAAAGGTAAGTCGGAGGTCTGTAGATCCTTTTGTAATGGTCCACTTAGGTGCCTTTGGCTGAGATTCTGTGGAGTCTGATTCACCAAAGGGAGGTGGAATTGGTCCTTTAACTTGAGATATGCGAGTCCAACCCCTTTCTTTTGTTCTTACAGCAGTGTGTGTAGTTAGGAGGACCTGGAAGGGGCCTTCGTACCTAGGAGATAGAGATGTGCGACTCAAGGATTTTATGAGAACCCAGTCCCCAGGGTTGATTTGATGAGCATTTGAGTCTAACGGAGAAGTTTGGGGAAGGTATCCTTTTCTCTTTAGTTGCTCTATTGTTCTTCCAATAACTCTTAAATACTCTTGGGTGGCAGCATCTCCTTCTAGATAACTTGCAGAGCTAGAGGGGGTAATTAAAAAGGGAAGCCCAAACATCATTTCATAGGGTGAAACTCCTATATCTGCGCGTGGTCTGGTCCTAATGCGTAATAGGGCAAGAGGTAGACATTTGAGCCAATTCATTTGAGTTTCTTCGATTAATTTTGTTAACACATTTTTTAAAGTTTTATTCATTCTTTCTACCTGGCCGGAGCTTTGAGGATGCCATGGAGTGTGCAACCTCCATTTCATCCCTAGTGCTCCGATGACTCCATGTAATATCTGTGATGTAAAATGGGGGCCTCTATCGGAGTCTATGCAGTTAATTAATCCATATCTGGGGATAATTTGTTCAAGGATTATTTTTATGACTACCTCTGAGGTTTCTTTATAGGTGGGGAAGGCTTCTACCCAATGGGTAAGATGGTCCACAATGACTAATAGATGTTTATATTTTTGCACTGGGGGCATTTCTGTAAAATCAAATTGAACACTTTGGAATGGTCTTAAAGCTAACTCTCTTCCTCCATATTCAATTTTTCGCAAAACTTTTTGATTAGCTTTTTGGCAAATTAGACACCCTTTAATTATTGATTTTGCTAGATTATATATCCCAATGCAAAAATTTTCTCTGAGGAAGTGGTCACATAATCCCTGAACACCCCAGTGTGTCAATTCATGGATTTCTGCTAATAATTTTCTGGCTAGAGCTTTATTTAAAAATTTGCGCCCATCTTTCATTACCCACTCTCCTTGATCTCCTTGATGTATTACTAACTTTTTTATCATTTTTAACTCTTCTTCGCTAAAAGTGGGCTTTGTAATTTCTGATTATTCTGGTGTTTCATTTAATTTAAAGACTTTTATAGGCCCTTCTGAACTTAATGAGACTTCTTTCGCTATTTTGTCAGCATACTGATTTCCTCTTTCCTCTAAGGTATTTCCCTTCTGGTGCCCTCTTATGTGCACAACTGCGATTTCTGTTGGTTTGAGCAAGGATTCTAATACTGATTTTATTAAGGTTTTATGTACCAAATCTTTCCCCTTTGAGTTTAAATACCCGTGTTCTGCCCAGATTTTTCCAAATGTGTGGACTATTCCAAATGCATATTTTGAATCAGTGTAAATGGTTCCTGGCCCCCTTTTAATGAGTCTAGCCCTCTTTTTAACGCATAGATTTCGCAACATTGTGCGGACCAATTGGATGGTAGCTTCCTTTTTTCTATTACTTCTAGATCATTTCCTTCTGCCCCTTTTACTACAGCATACCCGGATGCTCTTTTTCCATCTACTACTTTAGATGAACCGTCAGTAAACAGTATCTCTCCATATGGCAGTGGTGTACTCTCTAGATCTTCTCTTACTTTGGTTTGGAAATCTATGAGCTCCAGGCAATTGTGTTCTAGCTCTGGCAAGGGTTCCCCTGAGAAGAATTGAGCTGGATTTATACTTTTAGAGATGGCTAATTCTATATTACTTGTATTCATTAATATGATTTCATATTTTAGTATTCTGGCTTCTGTTAGCCATTGTTGGGCCCCTTGACTGAGGACAGTTTTAATATCATGTGGTGTATATACTTTAAGTTTTCCCTGCAATGTTAGTTTTTGTGCATCTTCTATTAAAATTGCTGCAGCAGCAATTGCCTGGAGACATAGTGGCCATCCTTTTGCTACTGGGTCTAATAATTTAGACAGGTATGCTATTGGCTTTCGACAGCCCCCCCATTCTTGAGTTAATACACCATAAGCTACTCCCCCTTCGGTGTTGGTAAATAGTTCAAACTCTTTTTTAAGATCTGGTAAATTCAGAACTGGGGCTGAAGATAATTTCTCTTTTAATTCCTCTAATTGTTTCTCGTCTTGTGCAGTCCAATTTATAGGTTCAGGGTTTACTAATTTTTCATAAAGAAATTTTACACTTTGAGTATATTTGTCTAACCATAATTTGCAGTACCCAAACAGGCCTAAAAGTTTCCGAATGTCGTGTTTGGTTTTTGGAGTTGAAATGGCTAGTATGCCTGAAATTCTTTTGGGGCTTAACTTTTTGTATCCATTTCCAATCATATGACCAAGGTATGTTACTTCTGGTTCAACAAATTGCAATTTGTTTCTGGATACTTTTAAACCCTTTTCTCCCAGGAAGTTAAGGAGTTTGATGCTAGTTGTCCTGACTGGCTGTTGTTCTTTCCCAAATATTAATAAATCGTCTACATATTGAAGGATTTGTGTATCATTTTCGGGGGTGAACTGGTCTAATAGTTCTTCTAGAGCCTGTCCGAAAAGATTGGGGGACTCCATAAATCCCTGAGGTAGACGGGTCCATCTTAATTGTTGCTTTCTCTTCCCTCCTGGGTACTCTCACTCGAATGCGAACCAGTCAGGGCATTCCTCCGCTAGCGGACACGCCCAAAAGGCATCTTTTAAGTCTATGGTGGTGAACCATGCATGTTCCCTGGGAATTTTATTCAACAGAGTATAAGGGTTAGACACTACAGGGTGTCTAATGATGGTCTTTTTATTAATTTCTCTTAGATCTTGGACTAATCTATATTTTCCCTCTGCCTTTTTGACTGCTAAAATTGGGGTGTTATGGGAAGACATGCATGGTTCTAGCACACCTTCCTCTATAAGGTGGTCTATAATTGGAGCTAGTCCTTCTTTACCTTTTTCTGATATTGGGTACTGCTTCACCTTGACTGGGGTAGTCCCTTCTTGCATTTGTACTTTTATTAGCGTGATGTTTAAAAAGCCAGTTCTCCCTTCCTCTGTCCATACTTGGGGACTGATTTCACTCATATCTCGTTCAGTTAACTTCATAATACGTACAACCATCTTCCCATTTTCTGGAATAACTGCTATTCCTAACTCAACTTGTAAATCTCTCCCCAACAAATTCTTTTCCAAATGTGGTAAATAAATCATCTCTGCCACACACTGTTTAAAGTTTCCCTTCAATTCCACTCCTTCAATTATTGGTGCTTTAAAGGGTGTCCCTTCGGCTCCTATTACTTCACATGTTCGATTACTAATTGTTGGGGGTTGAGTGCTTTTCTGTTACTGTGTCAATTGAAAGAATTTTTCCCATTATCATGCCAATGGAGCTGGCCGGACTACACCCAGGATCCCTGATGGGTCCAGACAAAGGGGGTGGGTGGGGACGGCCCCCGGAGGGGCCTCTGAGGCTTCCGGGAGGGCACTCGCGTTTCCGGCGAGCTCGGAGGAGGACGCCTGGGATCGTTCAGCCACGCGGCCGAGCACAGCAGAGCCAGACCCTCTGCGATCACCTGCCCTGCATCTGCCCCGCTTCCAGCCTCCTGCCTCTGCGGACACAGCTGATCCCCCGGACACACACGGTGAGCGAGGAGCCGCCGCCCTCGGTGAGGGTGCGCCCGTTCCCGCCCGAGACCGGCGTGGCCACTGCTGCCCCTCCCCCCTCCCTCCGTTCCCGTCTGCCCTCTGGCAAATCCGGGCTCTGGACTAAGTACAGAGACAGCGTGCTTGAATCTAAAGGGACTGACACCGAGTTATCTATTTCGTTCTGTTAGCAATTTTAACTGTTATTGTTTTCTGTTTGTATAGTTAGATATATTAGTAAAAGAGCTGTTATTCCCACCCCCCCTTATCTCTGCCTCAGAGTCCTTGATTCAAACAATCGTAATACTTGGGGGAGGGGAGTGGAACCAAAGTCTCTATTCCAAAAAGGGAAACTTCTGCCCCTACTGGCAGACACCTGTCCTTTCAAACCAGGACACTAATACAGACTCCTACTGGAAGATCTTTCAAACTGGACCGATCAGCTCTAGTGTCAACTAAGAATTCAAAACTTAAATTCTGGGGACCAACATTGAGGTTTATCAAGGGCTCATCTAGATGCTTCATTGGGTCCCCTAAGGGATAGAGCCCCTGACACCCCTAATCTTCCCCTTTCAGAATTTTTTCCAAATTTTCTTGTTCCCTTTCTATTGCTTCATCAATTGCAATCTTTTTGCAGAACCTACTGAGGTGACCTATTTCACCACAGTAATAACACCTACCCTGAAACTTCCTGGGCTTCTGCCAGGGGTTGGCATCAGGACCTCCTGCGTCTGGCACAATCTTAGGCCCTTCTACTCCTGATCCACATGGCTTACCTGGCTTTTTTTTATTTGCATTTATACATTCTTTGGCCACAGCTACCATCACTCGGGCTTTCAACTTTGCTTTTTCCTCTTCTCTCCTCAAATACACTCTTAGAGCCTATTTAAGTAGATCATTTATTCCTTTCTCCTGCCAGTCCTCCATCTTTTCTAATTTTCTTCGGATGTCAGGCCAAGATTTGGTGACAAAATGTACTCTCAATACTGCTTGGCCATCCGGACTATCAGGATCTATAGTAGAGTACAGCTGAAAATCTTTCCTTAACCGATTCAACCACGCAGATGTAGTCTCATCTTTCTCTTGTACTGCCCCAAAGGCCAATTTGGTGTTACTTTGGCGAGGAACAGACTCTCTTATTCCCCTAACTATTAGGGCTCGATAGTCAGTCATATTTCGCCTCCCCTCTTCTTGGTTTGGATTCCATCCTGGGTCTGCGAGAGGTAGTTTATGGTCACTTGGTGGTCCTTGCCTGTTTTCCCTCTCCCATATACGTAGACTGGCTTCCCTGATCATCCTAACTTCTTCTGGGTTAAATAGTATATTTATAACTGAATTCATTTCTTTCCAGGTATAAATGCTAGGTCCTAAGAACTGATCTAGTTGTTCTGCAATACCTACAGGATCTTCCACTAAATTCCCAATTTCTCTTTTAAATCCTCTCACTTCTGAGGCCGTTAATGGTGCATCTACAAATCCAAATCCGCCCTCTCTTCCTCCCATAGGGACTTCCCTGAGTGGGAACATCCTTTCTGCCTTTGCTGCCCTTGACCTCGTATTATAATATGGTTCCTCTGTAAACTTACTATCTTGTGCTAGTGTAGGGTTCTGTAGATTACTTGAGGAAGCGCTACTGCTGGATGGAGATAGACTCAGTTCCCAATTGGGAGGAGGTGAAGGAACGGTTACTGGTGTAGGTGCCTGAAACAAGGTGTAGAGATAGGGACAATGCGTGCGGAAGAACTTCGGGTTGTTACGGGCAGCTAGTGACCCCTTCCCCCTTGTGGTCAAACCCTAGCTCTGTACCTGGCAGCCCCCGCTGACCGGAGATGATCTTGAGGAAATGACACAAGCTACCTAAAGCCATAAAACCCCCTGTGACCCCTGAATAAACGCCATTTGCTGTCCACCACGTTGGTGTCAGGAGCTAATGGACCTAGTGGCCTTGGGCTAAAGGTCACTGTGCCGGGTCCCTGAACCAGGTCACTATGCAAGAAGTGGTGCTGAAACCCGGGAAAATCGCCCGGATTTCGGGGTTCGCCTGGCCAGGACCCGGCGACTGCACAGGCTGGCCTAGTGCAGTGGGGGAGACGTCCCCGGACCGGTGAGGATGACGGAGCATCTCGCAAAGGTCGTGAGTCAGTTCCACGAACAGTGGAAGTTAGATTGTAAGCTGAAAGAATTTTGTCTTGCAGTGCCGAGACTTATTCAGCTTGGGGCTATAGACAGCCCGGTAGATATTCTCCATTCGGAGATATGGGGTGCGTGCACCACCGCTTTGGCTGAGGACACTATGTCCTCTGGCTCGGGAAAAGCACTTAAGGCCTGGGGGAGGGTAGTTAAGGCTTTGCGAACTGCCCGGCAGGAACAGCTCGCCTGGCAGGCCGCCCGGGCTTGTTCTCTGCCGGCGCTGCAGCTGGGAATCGGAGGGGCGACGCAGACTGCGGACGAGTTTGAGTCGGGCGGACGCGTGGTCGCGGGTACCTCGGAGCCATTCCCGTAAACCCCGACTCAAGACCCACCTCCGTGCTGGGAGGGGGAGCAAGGCGTGCGGGCGTTGTGGCAAGGATTAGCGGAAGAGGCGAGGAATGCAGCCATTATCTCGGAGATACAGGCGGCAGAGACTAAAGACCTGCCGCCGTATAAGTTTGAAAATGGCGCCGAACCACGCGGTCAGGCATTGTGTACTCCGGGAGGCAGAGAAACCACGGGCGTTCTGAACGGCGCAGGTGCGGGCTCGCGGGGAGGAGGGGTGGTCCCCAGGAGCGAGCATCAGACCTATCACAATGCCCAATTTAAATTAGATCCTTATAAGGCAAGAACCTCCCCCAGCAGGAGGCGGGGGAAGCACCGGGGGAGGGAAGGGTCCCGCCCCCGGGGGAGGAGGCAGGGGCGGAGCCCGAGGAAAAGGCTCAGCAGCCCGGAAACGTCTAGTCAGTCGACTTCCGGCAGCGACTCTGACTCCAGCTCCGAGGGCTGGTCAGAGGGGTGGTCAGATACTGGATCGGATACCGGCTGGGGAGTTGGTGGAAAAAATGCCTCGGCTTGCAAAACAATTAGCCAGTACCCTCCGGCATGGGTTAAGGGGACATCAGAGAAAAATCAAACCCCACTAACTGACTGGAGAAGAATTAAAATCGCTTGTGCCGATTGGGCTCCTCCCGCTACACTGGTATTTCCCGTTCGGGTGGGGGGTACGAATGGTAACCAAAGAACGTATTCCCCGGTAAATCCAAAAGACATACAAGCTATAGTGAAAGCTGTTGCCGACAAGGGAATTAATTCTGCCATGGTTTCCAGATTGATCGATAGCGTCTTTGGAGGCGATGATATGCTCCCCTTTGATATCAAACAGACTTGCAGGCTGATTTTTGATGGGGCTGGGATGATCGTTTTTAAGCAAGAATGGGAGGATAATTGTGCAAAGCAGCTAGCCTTAGTAACAGGGGCAGACCATCCCCTGCACGGCTCCAGCATACAGAGGCTAATGGGCAGAGATCCTACTATGGTCACCCCACAAGCACAGGCGGAAGGTTTGCGAGCGCATGAGGTCATGACAACAACCCGTGCTGCCCAAGAAGCCATCCGTGCAGCTTCTAGAGCAATAGCTAAACCATTACCATGGTCCACTATAAAGCAAAGTGAGAGTGAAAGTTTCACTCAGTTTGTGGATCGTCTTCAGGCAGCAATAGACGCGTCTGGATCACCTTCAGAAGCAAAAGGACCTGTATTGGCCGATTGCTTAAGGCAGCAATGCAATTCAACCACCAGAGACATTTTAAGATCATTGCCACCTGGGTCCAATATCGCAACCATGATCAAGCACGTTGCTAAGGAGGAACACCTAGCTCCCATCCAAGCAGCGGTCCACACTGAAATAACCAGTGTGATGGCATGCTTTAAGTGTGGCCAGGCAGGCTACGTAGCAGTAAAAAACCTAACCTCTCTGATCCTTTCCTAAGTGTGTTAAATGCTACCTTTTTATCGTTAAACCAGTCCAACCCAAACCTCACAGAATCATGCTGGTTATGCTATGATGCACAACCCCCTTTTTACGAAGGTGTTGCTCTTGATCTCCCATTTATCTTTTCAAAGTCAGACAGTCCACGCCAATGCAGATGGGACACCCCCTGGAGAGGCATCGCCCTAAGCCAAGTCATGGGCCAAGGCAGATGCTTCGGCAATGCAACATTGTCAAAGCAGACAGGGAACGTCTGCCGGGAATTCGTCTAACTTAAAGGGGGAAAGTTCCAGTGGGTGATCCCAGCTGCATCGGGAATGTGGGTATGTCACCGAACTGGGGTAACCCCATGTGTACTCCTTGACAAATTCAATCATTCTACCGACTTTTGTGTCCAAGTTCTTATTGTTCCCAGAGTTCAGTACTGCCAGGACGACGAGGTGTTCCACTTGCTTGAGGAACCTGGTCGGCTTCACAAGCGAGAAGTGATAACAGGCATCACCATCGCAATGCTCCTTGGTTTAGGACCTGCCAGCGCTGCCACCGGCGTCTCAGCCCTGGCAACCCAGCATCAAGGACTGACTCAACTGCAGATGACTGTCGATGAAGACTTGCAAAGGATCGAGAAATCCATCTCGTCCCTCGAAAAATCCCTTTCCTCACTCTCTGAAGTTGTCCTTCAAAACCGACGAGGATTGGACCTTTTGTTCATGCAGCAAGGAGGCCTGTGTGCCACCTTGAAAGAGGAATGCTGCTTCTATGCCGACCACACAGGAGTCGTTAGAGACTCCATGGCCGAACTGAGAAACCGATTGAGCCTCAGAAAGATAGACAGAGAAGCTCAACAGAGCTGGTTCGAATCGTGGTTCAACCAGTCCCCATGGCTCACCACCCTAATTTCTACCCTCATAGGCCCACTCATTATAATCTTACTAACACTAATCTTCGGGCCTTGCATATTCAACAGATTAGTGCTATTCGTTAAAAAGCGTTTAGAAACAGTTAACATTATGCTTGTCGAACGCAGACAACTACTTTAAAGTATGCCTGTTACTAACACATCTACAATTTTATACTAATTTTACTAACCCATGAAATTTTAAAATACCTACATTATGTAACCTTTATATGATTTTTACTAATCTTGAGGGAGGGGGGAAATGTAGAGATAGGGACAATGCGTGCAGAAGAACTTCGGGTTGTTACGGGCAGCTAGTGACCCCTTCCCCCTTGTGGTCAAACCCTAGCTCTGTACCTGGCAGCCCCCCCGGCTGGCCGGAGATGATCTAGAGGAAATGACACAAGCTACCTAAAGCCATAAAACCCCCTGTGACCCCTGAATAAACGCCATTTGCTGTCCACCACGTTGGTGTCTGGAGCTAATGGACCGAGTGGCCTTGGGCTAAAGGTCACCGTGCCGGGTCCCTGAACCAGGTCACTACGCAACACCAAGGCAGAAGGAATTGGGGCTTGTGGGGATACCAGGGGTGAAGGCAAGCTGGGAAGTGGAGACATAGGTAAAAGAGACTGGTTTGGAATAGGGGTACTAAGGGAAGGTGGTGACGAAAGAGTTATGCTAGATGGTTGAGGAGGAAAAGAAACTGGAAATGCTTGAGGAGATGTGGGACTTAGAAACGAGGGTTGGGAGTTGTGGACAGCCAGAGGAGGAAGAGGAGGACCTTGGGCATTGGCAGACAGAGGAGAGAGGTGGGTTTCAATGGAAGTGAGAGATGAAGCAGAAGGAAGGTAATTGGGGGTGTTGGTGGGCGGAGAAGAGGTAGGAAGAGGAGTGACAGATGGAGCAGAAAAAAAAAGGTAATTGGGGGTGTAGGTGGGACGTTCAAAGGAAGTAGTGGGCGGAGGAGGGGGAGGAAGGGGTTGAAGGAGGTTGAAGGCCGGAGGAGGAGGAAGCGGGTGATCAAGGGCATTGACAGGCGAGGGAGGTGGGGGAAGATAATCAAGGGGGTCCCATTTACTTTTATTTTTCTCTTCTTTGTTCCCTTGCCCCTTTTTCTCTGCTACTTTACATATCTTTACTGGTTTTTCTTTTGCTATATTTTCTCTCCAACAAGCTGCGTATTCTAGGTGTTCCACATTTGATCCTCCATAAGTTCTTAAATACTGATTTAGCATTGAACACATCCATGGATCTTGGGTACCTAACCACGGCCATATTTCTGGTAGATTTAACTTTGGCCATACTTCAACACAATAGTGGATCATTTTTATTTTATCTAACTTTTTAGTAGCTTCACAAGTATCCCAGTTATTTAACATTATCGCTAAAGGGCTGTCAGGAGGGATGTTCTTTACAGTCTTGTTCTCTTTCGGCTCTACTCTTTCGGCTCATGCAAGCTCCCATATTGATTACTAAAACAGTATGCTTGCTTACACACAAGACTGCTACACCCACTCTACACAGTTCGCTCACTTACAAACACTGGTACACCCACACTTTGCTTACTTTTACACAAACGGAGAATTTACACACACGCTCTACCGGAACAGAATGAGTTAGGTCCTAGCGAGGATCGCGGTTCCCTTCCCCAAGTGAGTTAGGTCCTAGCAAGGATTGCGGTCCCCTTCCCCAACTGAGTGAGTTAGGTCCTAGCGAGGATGGCGGTCCCCTTCCCTAACAAGGTAAAAACTAGGATAGAGCCGGTCTCTAGCCAGGCCCCGGTTGCCCCCTCCCTCTACTCTTCCCAGTTGTCAGTGGGAGTTGGGTAAAGTCCCAGCGGGGCCCGGATACCCCTTCCTTAACCCTCGTCCCTGGGGGCTCGGTCCCAACTGGGCGCCGGCTGCCCCTTCCTGCACCCCCTCTCTTAAAATTACGAAATGTTGGGTCCTATCGAGGGCCCCCCCCTTCCCCAACTGAGTGTTGGGTCCTTGTGAGGGTCTCCCCCCCTTCCCCAACCAAGTGCTGGGTCCTAGCGAGGGTCTCCCCCCTTCCCCAGCTTTGGGCCTAGGCCCCAAGGAGGTGCCTCTTCCACACTCTAGGCCTTAGTAGACCTCACTCGCTTCCCCCTTTTCCCGGCCGGCCCCCTCGCGGGAGTCCGGAACCGCGGTACTCAGGGGTCCACACTGGCTTCGGGGTCTGAGCTGCCAGCCCCTGTCTCATTCACACCACACTCGCTCGCCTCCCGTGCCCGCCACCGGTCTCCTTACTGGCGCTCCCAGCGTTGTCCTGGTCCCACGCTGCTCCGGGTCTGGGGTGGCCAGCTGGCCCAGAGGGTCTCTTCGGGGTGGCGCCTTCCCCTCCAATGTCGTCTTCTGGGCGTGGCCTATCCTGGACGAGTCCCCAAATTGTAATAAACAGAGCAGGGCCAAGGCCTTTATTAAACAGCAGCTCTTTTATTGAAAAATTGGGGGGGTCGTCAGGGGCCAACACCTGCTGCTGCTTGCCTAGGCAACGCTGGGAGGAGGTTCTCAGCAATCCCGACCAAAGGTAAGGATGGGAGTTCCAGCCTCGTGGACACATCACGAACTCAGTTGAGGCTCATTGGTCTGGGGGTGTCACTCTTCTCAACAGCTCCTTAGGTAACGACTAGTTAGTTTGGACTTCCACTGAAGAGGTGTTTCTTGGGAGTTCTGGAAACTTTGCATATGGGGTGGTGTCTCTTGATTGACAGGGAGCAGCAGCAGGCGGCCGGAAGTGAAGTGAGGGACAGGGCGGAAGTAGGAAGTGATTGAACTAGAACTGGGATTGTTTGGGAAAGTACAAACAGAGGGCAAACTTGGGGATACAGAACATGCACATCAAGAAGAGTAAGTTGCTTAACATTTTAACAGAGGGGACAACTCTTAAAACTATTTGTAACCCTTAATTTTATGGCTGCTGAACCTTTTTATTTACCTCAAGTTCTAGCTTTTATTCTATGAAGTGCTTGTTGCACCACTGTTGGGGGTTAGATTTGAGTGCTGGTACTTATGGGTACTTGAGAAAACAAAGGGTTGGCTGGGCCCAAGTAAAATGAGCGGGGTGGGCAGCTGCTAGCCCTCTTCCTCTGAGGCTTCAGAGGGGGAGATTCGCTATTGTTGCTTGGGAAAATGAATTTGGCAAAATCACCCAGGAGCTGTGGCTGCTGCTTCATTTTCTTCTTGTTCTTCTTCTTGGTCTTCTTGTTCTTCTACTTCTTTGTCTATTTCTTCTTTTTCTTCTTCTGATTTGTCTTTTTCTTCCTCTTTTTTTTTTTTTTTTTATTCTTGTTTGTTATGGGTTATGTTTTGACTAGCTCCTCTCCCTACCCCCCCACCATATAGCTGCCGGCCCCTCCCCCGGGCTGTTTTATCTAGCCGGGTGTTTTTTCAGCTTTCGGGGCTTTTTGCTCTGCTTCTGCTGCTCGCTGCTTTGGCTGCTGCTTGCCGCTGCTTCTGCTGCCCCCCTGCCCCCCTCCCCTCAGCTGCTCAGCTGCTTTTCCCCCCCCCGGCTGCCTAAACTGCCCCTCTCCCTTCCCCCCCCCCCCCCCCATCCCTAAGATTTGCACCGGCTCCAGAGGACACGGATCTGAACTTCGGAGACCACCTCTGGAAGTCTGCCAAAGAAGCTCTGCTGCCCTTCCCGGCGAAGATCTGCCGAGTTCATCTCAATCTGGGTCTGTGCTGGGAAGTGTTTCTTTTGTATTTTGTTAATAAAAAGTTTTTTCCACTTTCCCCTGAAGAAAATTCTTTCCGAGCTTAGTGAAGGAAGGAATTGTAAGGGGGGAGGGGATCCTTTGGAGGTCTTTTTTTCCTAAAATTTGTCCCAAACTTGGACAAATTATTTTGGTGGCCCGTACGGGGAAACCAGAAAAGTGGAAAAAACTTTATTCTAATAATATTTTGTTTTCAACTGTTGGTATTGGTATGTCTATTGAATCAAGAATGTCTTTTGTTGTGGGAGCCTGCCTGTATGGGTGGTTATTAAGTTTCTTTGAAGTGTTAATACCGTTGTGGTCGTTGGGCTTGTTTACTTATCCAGAGATAGCTCCAGTGCTCTCTTTAATACGAAGTTTTTGTATTAAAGGGGTATTAACCAAAATACTCATCGGGCTAGGCTTGGTGATAATGGCATATAAGAGATTTATAAGAATGTTAGAATTGGCTTCAGGAATATATAAATCATGGCTTGTGCTATTTCTTAGAGGAGAAGCAGGAAAAGAGGATTTTCTGCCTTTATTTCCTTTCCTCTCCTCTGAATTAGTTACATCTGTATTAGAAAATATTCAGACCTCCCTGAATATTAAGGACATTATCTTTTTGGCAGTTAATTTGGTTAGTCTTTGTTGCACCATTTGCAGTTTATACAAAATTAAGGCCGAGATTTCTAAAGGGGCTGGGAGGACTCCTGATTTGGGAGTCAAGCTGGGCAGGAGGAATCTTGAGTGGAATGGCAAATGGGAGAAAATGGGCCAGATTTTAAAGGTGTTTTCTGACCCCATAATTTGGGAATTCCCATCAGAACAGATTCAAAATCCGATTGAGGTTGCAAGGTACTTAAAGGGGAAGTGTCAGGATGGTTCTAAAGAGAAAAGGATTATTGCAGTGAGCTGGGCCCTGGCACATGCATATCGTACCCTGCTAGGCATGATAGAGCAGGAGACAGAGGAGAGGGAACAGGGAGATAAATTATCCCCTATTCCAGTGACTCAAGTTGCAGCCAACCCCCTAGGCCAAAACCCAGCAGCTAAACTGGAGAACAAGCCCCAACCAATGGCTGTGGCTACTAGTACGAGAAGTGGGAAATGCACCAAGAAGACTGATAGGCTAGTGGAAGATGATGATGATGATGATGCTGGAGAGGGACCTTCAACACCTCCTGATGTAAAATCAGGAGTTAAAACAACTAATGGAAGAGCAGAGACTAATAATGAATCCCTTTCCCTGAAGGATCTTTGTGGTTTAAGAAAAGATTACACCCGGAGACCTGATGAATCTATTATTAGATGGCTGGTTCGTCTCTGGGATGCAGCAGGGGAGGCCACGGTTTTGGATGGCTCTGAGGCGAGACATTTGGGGTCTCTGTCTCATGATCCTGTTATCAACCAAGGTGTGATGAGGGGAGCTAACCCTCAAAGCCTTTGGGCACGGGTCCTGGATAGCGTGGCACAAAGATATCTGTGTGCAGATGACTTATATGTGCAGCAGACCCGATGGAAAACCATAGAGCAGGGGGTCCAACGCCTCAGGGAAATGGCAGTAGCAGAAATTATTTTTTCGGATGATGTAACAACTAGAAATCCAGACCTGGTACCATGCACACCGGTGATGTGGAGAAAACTTGTGCGGCTTGGGCCACCTGAGTATGCGTCTGCCCTAGCGATAATGAAGAGAGATGAGGTGTATGAGACAGTACTCGATATGGCAAAGAAGCTTCGTGCATATGCGGATGCAGTACATGGCCCGACTCATGCTAGAATTGCAGCTGTGGAAACACGCTTGCGAGACTTAGAAGATAAAATAGAGAAAAATCATCGGAAACTCAGGGAGGAGATTAAGGAGGACCTCCTCCAAATTTCAGCTGTACAGATTAGAGACCCTGGTACCCAACGCAGACGTTCCCCCAGTTGGGAGAGGAGGTACACTCCCCGAGGTGAATTGTGGTTTTTCTTGCGAGATTCTGGAGAGAACATGAGAAGATGGGATGGGAAGCCTACGGCTGCTCTGGCAAAACGGGTGCGGGATTTGAAGGAAGGAAAGATTGAAAGAGGAAGTTCCACCAGAAGGAAAGCCGCTCCTGTCTCTCGCAGCCAAAGTGCTGAACGTGATACTGATAATGACATGTCTGATCCTCTTGAGGGAACTTCTAAGATGTATGCCCCAGAAAAGAAGGAGAAACAGGCTTAGAGGGGCCCTGCCTCTAGCCAGGGTGAGGCGAGGGAAAATTGTGTTTTTTGGACTGTGTGGATTCGATGGCCTGGCACTTCGAAACCACGGAAATATAAAGCTTTAGTGGATACAGGTGCACAGTGTACAATACTTCCATCAAGACACATGGGAGCAGAATCTGTTTCAATTGCTGGTGTGACAGGTGGATCGCAGGACTTCACCCTGGTGGAAGCGGAAGTAAGTTTAACTGGAAAGGATTGGAAGAAACATCTTATTGTGACTGGTCCAGAGGCCCCATGTATTTTGGGCATAGATTACCTTCGGAGTGGGTATTTTAAGGACCCAAAAGGACTAAGATGGGCATTTGGAATTGCAACTGTGATGGCAGAGCGTATTCGACAATTGAACACCTTGCCTGGACTATCTGAGAATCCAATTACAGTAGGACTTCTGCAGGGAGAAGAACAACGAGTACCAATTGCCACTTCAATAGTACACCGCCGGCAGTACAGAACAACGCGAGATGCTGTGATTCCTATTCATAAGATGATCCGAGAGCTGGAGAGCCAAGGGGTGGTTAGTAAAACCCACTCACCCTTTAACAGCCCCATTTGGCCTGTGCGTAAATCTGATGGGGAATGGAGACTGACTGTGGACTATCGGGCATTGAATGAAGTGACTCCACCGCTGAGCGCTGCTGTGCCGGACATGCTGGAACTCCAGTATGAGCTGGAGTCCAAGGCAGCAAGGTGGTATGCCACCATTGACATAGCAAATGCATTTTTCTCCATTCCTTTGGCATCAGAGTGCAGGCCTCAGTTTGCTTTCACCTGGAGGGGCGTGCAGTACACCTGGAACCGACTACCCCAGGGGTGGAAGCACAGTCCTACCATCTGTCATGGACTGATCCAGACTGCACTGGAAAAGGGTGAAGCTCTGGAACATCTACAATATATTGATGATATCATCGTATGGGGAAACACAGCAGCGGAAGTGTTTGAGAAAGGAGAAAAAATTATTCAAATTCTCCTGGAAGCCGGCTTCGCCATCAAGAAGAGTAAAGTTAAAGGACCTGCTCGGGAGATTCAGTTCCTGGGAGTGAAGTGGCAAGATGGACGGCGTCAGATTCCTACTGATGTTATTAACAAGATTACAGCTATGTCCCCACCTACTAACAAGAAGGACACACAAGCTTTTCTAGGTGCCATCGGTTTTTGGAGAATGCACATTCCTGAGTACAGCCAGATTACATTATTACCCGCAAGAAGAATGATTTCCACTGGGGCCCAGAACAGCAGCAAGCCTTTGCTCAGATTAAACAGGAGATTGCCCATGCAGTAGCCCTTGGCCCAGTTAGGAGGGGACCAGATGTGAAGAACATACTTTACTCAGCAGCTGGGAGCCATGGTTTGTCTTGGAGCCTGTGGCAGAAGGTGCCTGGTGAGACCTGAGGCCGACCCCTGGGATTCTGGAGCAGAAGCTACAGAGGGTCCGAAGCCAACTACACTCCCACAGAGAAGGAAATCTTGGCTGCCTATGAAGGAGTTCAAGCTGCCTCAGAGGTGATTGGCACAGAAGCACAACTTCTCCTGGCACCTCGACTGCCAGTGCTGGGGTGGATGTTTAAAGGAAAGGTTCCCTCTACTCACCACGCCACCGACGCCACATGGAGCAAGTGGATTGCCCTCATCACGCAGCGCACCCGTATTGGTAACCCGAGTCGCCCTGGGATTTTGGAGATAATTACGAACTGGCCAGAAGGTGAAGATTTTGGTCTCGCTGATGAGGAGGCGCAGAAGCAAGTGACCCGGGCTGAAGAAGCTCCACCGTACAACCAGCTGCCAGCAGATGAAACACGCTATGCCCTTTTCATCGACGGTTCCTGCCGCATTGTGGGGATGAACCGGAAGTGGAAAGCTGCCGTATGGAGCCCCACACGACAGATTGCACAAGCTACCGAAGGAGAAGGTGGATCGAGTCAACTTGCTGAACTCAAAGCTGTTCAGCTGGCCTTGGACATTGCTGAGAGAGAGAAATGGCCAAAGCTCTACCTTTACACTGATTCGTGGATGGTAGCCAATGCTCTGTGGGGTTGGCTGGAAAGGTGGAAAAAGGCTGACTGGCAACGTAGAGGAAAACCAATCTGGGCTGCTGATGAGCGGAAAGACATTGCCACTCGGGTAGAGAAGCTCCCCGTGAAAGTCCGTCATGTGGATACCCATGTTCCCAAGAGTCGGGCTAATGAAGAACACAGGCACAACGAGCAGGTAGATCAGGCTGCACAGATAGAGGTCTCAAAGATAGACTTAGATTGGGAGCATAAGGGAGAGTTGTTCCTGGCTCGATGGGCCCATGATGCCTCAGGCCATCAGGGTAGGGATGCCACCTATAAGTGGGCGCGAGACCGAGGGGTGGATCTTACCATGGACAGCATTACCCAAGTCATTCATGACTGTGACACTTGCGCTGCCATCAAGCAGGCCAAGCGGGTAAAGCCCCTCTGGTATGGTTGACGGTGGTCCAAATACAAGTATGGGGAGGCCTGGCAGATTGATTACATCACACTGCCTCAGACCCGCCAGGGAAAACGTTATGTGCTGACCATGGTAGAACCCACCACTGGATGGTTGGAGACCTACCCTGTGTCCCATGCCACTGCTCACAACACCATCCTGGGCCTGGAAAAGCAGGTCCTTTGGAGGCATGGTACCCCTGAGAGAATTGAGTCAGACAATGGGACTCATTTCAAAAATAAGCTTGTCAACACCTGGGCTAAGGAACATGGTATTGAGTGGGTGTACCATATCCCTTACCATGCACCAGCTGCAGGTAAAGTGGAGAGGTACAATGGATTGTTGAAGACTACATTAAAGGCATTGGGTGGGGGATCTCTAAAAAACTGGGAGCAGCACCTGGCAAAAGCCACTTGGTTAGTTAACACTCGAGGTTCCACCAACCGAGCAGGTCCCGCCCAGTCTGAGTGCCTTAATGTAGTAGACGGAGACAAAGTCCCAGTGGCCCATGTTAGAGGGTTGCTGGGAAAGACAGTATGGATTCATCCTGCCTCGAGTACAGGCAAACCCATTGGTGGGATTGCCTTTGCTCAAAGACCAGGATGTACTTGGTGGATTATGCAGAAGGATGGAACAACCTGCTGCGTACCTCAGGGAGATCTGATTATAGGATAAAGTTGTACACAAATATTATTGTTGAGTGCCACTACCATTGTATGCCAGATTTTATGAATAGAAGGAAATGTGTAAGTGACAAAGGCCTGAGCAAGTGAGAAGGAGGAGATGTGTAAGTGTTGAAGGTTTTGAGCAAGTCAGAGAAAGTTTGTGCCTAGTAAGTGTGTATCTCAATCGTGTGTCAATGATCACGATATGGGATAAGGGGTGGAATGTTATGGGTTATGTTTTGACTATCTCCTCTCCCTACCCCCCACCATGGAGCTGCCGGTCCCTCCCCCGGGCTGTTTTATCTAGCCGGGTGTTTTTTCAGCTTTCGGGCCTTTTTGCCGCTGCTTCCGCTGCTGCTTCTGCTGCTTTGGCTGCTGCTTGCCGCTGCTTCTGCTGCCCCCCTGCCCCCCTCCCCTCAGCTGCTCAGCTGCTTTTCCCCCCCCCGGCTGCCTAAACTGTCCCTCTCCCTTTCCCCCCCCCCCATCCCTAAGATTTGCACCGGCTCCAGAGGACACGGATCTGAACTTCGGAGACCACCTCTGGAAGTCTGCCAAAGAAGCTCTGCTGCCCTTCCCGGCGAAGATCTGCCGAGTTCATCTCAATCTGGGTCTGTGCTGGGAAGTGTTTCTTTTGTATTTTGTTAATAAAAAGTTTTTTTCCACTTTCCCCTGAAGAAAATTCTTTCCGAGCTTAGTGAAGGAAGGAATTGTAAGGGGGGAGGGGACCCTTTGGAGGTCTTTTTTTCCTAAAATTTGTCCCAAACTTGGACATTGTTCTTCTTAATTTATCTTCTTTTCTTTTTTCTTCCTTTTCTTCCACTTCATCTTCTTCTTTTCCTTTTTCTTCTATTTCTATTTCTTCTTCATTTCCTTATTTTTCTTCTTTTATTTCTTTTTCTTCCTCATTTCCTTCTTTTTCTTCTTTTTCTTCCTTTTTCTTCCTCTTCTTTATTTTCTTTTTCCTAATTATTTTCATCTTCTTTTCTTCCTGTCCTTTTTTTTTCTTGTTGATTTTCTTTTTCTTTTTCTTCCTCTTCATATTTGTCTTTTCCTCCTTTTTTGTTTCTCTTTTTCTTAATTTTCTTCTTTTTCATTTTCTTCTTTTTTCTTCTTCTTCTCCTCCGTTTTCTTCTTTTTCTTCATGTTTATCCTCTCTGTCATCTTGTCTTTTTCTACCTCTTTACCTTCTTTTTGGTTTTTTTTTTCAATTTCTCCTTTTTTGTTTTCTTCTTTATTTTTACTTCTTCATTTCCTTATTTTTCTTCTTTTACTTCATGTTCATCTTCTCCATCTTCTTATCTATTTTTACCTATTCACCTTATATTCCTTTTTTTTCAATTTCACCGTTTTTGTTTTCCTCTTTATTTTTTCTTATTCTTATTCTTCCTTTTTCTTCCCTTTATTTTTCTTCTTTTTCTTTGTGTTTTTCTTTTTCTTTTTTCCCTTTATCTCCCTCTCTTTCTTATTTTTCTTCCTTTTCTCTATCCTCTTGTTCTACATTTTCTTCTTATTCATATTTGTCTTTTTGTCCTTTTTCTTTCTTTTCTTCCTCATTTTATTATTTTTCTTCTTAATTTTTCTTCTTCTTCACCATCATTTTCTTCTTCTTGCTTTTCTTATTTTTCTTCCTTGTCTCCTTCTGTTTCCTTGTCTTTTTCTTCTTCATATTTGTCTTTTTCACCTTTTTAATTCTCTTCTTCTTAATTTTCTTTTTTTTAGTTTTCTTCTTCATTTTTTTTTATCTTCTTCTTTATTCTTCTTCTTTTTCATGTTCTTTTATTTGTCTTTTTTTTCTTCCTCTACAACTTTTTCACCTGCTTCACCTTCCCCTTCTTCCTCTTCTTCTTCTTCTTCTTCTTCTTCTTCTTCTTCTTCTTCTTCTTCTTCTTCTTCTTCTTCTTCTTCTTCTTCTTCTAACAAAGTTCTATTGTTTTGGAAAATAATTGTAAATACCTAGTACTTAATTTAGACTATAAATGATAAGTCCTGTCCCTGCCAGGCAAATTCTGCCCTGGACATCTGGCGAGCAGACCGCTGTTAGCTGGACAAAACATTCCTGAGATAAGAAACAATAAGCAACCATGAAAACCTCTAAGAACAGCCTCCTGCAGTCTCTCATCGGTGGGCATCGGAAAGAGCTGGGGTCCAGAACACCTGCATGTCCTGCAGAGGTGATCTCAGGTCTAAGGAGACACCTCGGGCAGTGACAATTGTGATTTATATCAGTCTGCAACTCTGAGAGATAAGGGAGCGAAGGACCTCCTAACTGCAGCTAGGATAATGTTAGAAGTTTTGTCTCCCAAAAGTGTAGCTTTACACAGTCTCTCCTCGGCAGAAAGCAATCAAAGTCCCTCAGAGACTGGGGAAGGATTCTCAACTAGCCATGAGCTGGGGGAGGGAAGTTTATGGCCGCCTTGCCTGCAGCAAGCGGTTCAGCATCTAAGGTCAGGAAAAATTAAGTTAGAAATATTTTCAAGTGAGTTAGAGAACTTAGATTTTTGCTTCTTCACCCCTTCAGAAACCCTGAGCCCAGAAGGCAGGAGGGCGCTACAGGTCACTCCCCGGGCCATGGGGGACAGAGGGGAGGGGGCCGGGATCGCGGAGATAGCGGGAAAAAGCGCGGGCTCGGTGCGTTTAGCCGCGGGGATGTCCGGGCAGAGGCAACCTGCAGCGGTGGTCGGGACGCAGAAAGGCAGGACCGTGCGGGCTGCCCTCAGCCCAAGGGGGGGGAGCAGAAGCCTCCACACCGATTGTGAGATCATCACACGCAGCGTGCGCAGCAGCGGCAGCGATAAAGGAAGCTCGAGCCCAGACTATTGCGGGCGGAGCGGCGGTGGCAGCAAAGGCTGCGCCGAACTCGATCCCAAGCCCGCGGGCGAGGCCCCGGGCGTGGGCAGCACACCGGCCCTGAGCACGGCAGGAAGCACGCGGGGGACACTAAACCCGGAAGTGTCAGCAATAGGGACACAGAACCCAGATACAGGGAGAGGACTGCCATGTTTCAGGGAAAGACAGATTCAGAAGGAGAGAAATTCATGCTTTGTAAAGTTAAAGAAGAAAAATTTAACAACTTTTACGCAATTTGCAGGGCAGCTGCCCGGACGGAGCCCGCTCGGACCCAGGGCGCAGCAGCGTGAGGTCACCAGCCCAGAGCTCACCGAGAGGGGGGGGCACAGCCGCCCGGCTCCCAGAGGCTCCGGCAGCACCCCCGCTGCTCCCCCTGTGCCTGCACGGGTCCAGTGATGCAAACAGGAGGGGGAATGGGGGGTGGAAATATGCGAAGAGCTACTTTTATGTATATTGTGGAGAACAAACAGAGCAAGGGAATATGATAAGAGACTCAGTTTTATTTTCAGCTCTTGCATGTTAAACTAAAGGTGTTTGTTTTTGCATTGTTGTCAAAAAGATACTGAAATTTCAAGAGTCGTGAAGGTATTTTAATAGCATTAGGTATTTTAACAATTGAAGGTATAATAAGGTATTTTGTATTTTATTTGAATACATATCATCTATATTTAGTGATTTGTTATTCCTCAGATATGAGTGGACATTTGTCCAAATGTCAACATTGAGTTCTAATTTTCCTATAATTAATTGTTTTAAAGAAACTACTTTCTAAGTATTTGCAATACTGTCAATATAAATTAATAATTTTGAATTCTTATAAGGAAGAAGCTTGAAAATTTATGCTTTGCAGATTTATTGCAATGGATTTCTAGTTTACATTTTTTAAATCGTCAATGAAATGCTGTGTGAATGCAAATTAAGACCACTTCTAGGATCATTATTTGAATTGTAAAATTTAATCCAAATCAAAATTTTCCATATATATTTTGGAAAAGCAGTATTTATCTATCAGTTTGATTTTAAGGTTCAAATTTAGTTTCTGTATTTAATTTTAAAAAACACTGTAATGAGATTGGGTGAACTCTGTATCACAGAACGATTTTGTTTTCTGTTTCATTGTTTAATCTGAAGTCTTTCAACATTTTAAGTAAGTTTTGGAAAGCCTCCAGATGTGTCCTTGAATCAAATGTATGAAGATAATCAGCTAAGTTGTGAACTTAATGTTTCTTTGTTTTCCTTTTATTAATTCTCTCTTTTATTTTGGCAGTTCTTTTGTGACCTGGCACTGTGCTATCTTATGGTTTTGAATGTTTTGCAGAATTCCAGAAAATTATTTGAGCTTCATTTTCAGAATGACTTTCTAGTATTGTGGTTTTCCTGAGTTGCTATCACAGAAGCACTGCAGCAGCTTGCCATGTTCAAAGCATCTCACCTTAAAGAAAAATTTTAGAGAAAACGAGTTGCTAGAGGAATTTGATTTCTTTCTCACCTTGAAATGTTAAATTGTAGCTTTTGTTGTTAAGAGTTGTGGGTTTTTTCTTTTCTTTAATAAGAAGATGTCAGGGAGTTCTCTTCCAATTAGAATTTAGGCTCTGGCCAAGCCTTGATTCTAACTGAAAGAGAAATTGTGTAAACCCAGGTGTTTTCTGCATCAAAATAATATTCCAGTCGTTTGGATTGGCAATTTGACCTTATCAATACAGCAGCTGAAGCTGACTTTGAAGTGAATTTGGTGTTCATTTTCCGGAGATGACCATCTCATTCCTCATTGAATCAAGGTTTGTCAGCTGTCTGCAGACCCTGAGATGATGACACAGTTTTTTAAAGATTGATGATTATCTAATCTTGTAAATGTATATCTATTATTTAAAGCATTATTAATTGTTGTATTGTGTTTACTTGCAGAAGATTGTGAACTATGGGTTTGTTTTTTTGTTAGATAATAGTTGAAGGAAAATCCTCCAGTTTTGATCAAAAATCTAGAAACAGAGAAAATTGAAAAGCTTTCAAAGTAAGCATTTGGGGGAAGGGTTCTGCTTGTGTCTCCACAGAGAGAGGATGGAGATGGAAGCCAGCGAGATACGTGAGGCAATGTTAGGCCTAGGCACGGGCAGATGCCAGCCCTGGAAGTGAAGGGGCAAGTTCACAGATTCAATCAGAAACAAAGATCATGAACTCCTGTCTGGACAGTTGACTTAGAAAACTGATAAACCTCTTTGGGTGGATCAGTGGGCCTTGAAAAAGAAGAAATTGAGTGCTTTGAAGAATTTAGTCAAAGAACAGTTGCAAAAAAGGACACATCAAGCCAACAAATAGTCCCTGGAATTTTCCCGTGTTCGTCATTCGGAAGAAGACCTCTGGCTCATGGAGATTGCTTCATGATCTCAGAAAGCTGAATGAGATTGTAAAGCCTCAGAAAATAGAAATCAGCTCACAAGTCAACAATTTGCAAGACCTACAACAACTTCTTGGAAAGATAAACTGAATGAGACCAATTTAAAAAATCACAAATTAAGACCTTTCATCTTTATTCAATTTTCTAAAAGGAAACAGCGATATCAAATTCCCTAGAACTCTCACACCGGAAGCATGAAGAGCTTTGGAAAAAGTTGCAGAAATTATAGAGCAGAAACAAGCACATCGTTATATAGATTCATTGCCCTTTTGTTTAGTGGTGTTGGGAGAAGAAACACAGTTATATGGTTTAATTTTTCAATGGGATGAGTCTTAAAAAGACCCACTTTTAATTATAGAGGGGATTTTTCTATCTTACCAATCCCCGAAAACAATTTTTACAGATTTAAAAATAATTGCTCAGATCATAATAAAGGGGAAAACAAGGCTGATGACAATGACAGGCAGAGATTTTTTTATAAGATATTTGCCCTTGAAAAAGCAATGTTTTGATTGAACACACCAAAAATCACAGAATTTGGCAATTGCATGGTTAGATTATATAGGTATTTGTACAATTCTTTACCCGGGTCACAGGTTGTTAAAGGCAAAAGTAAGTTTCAGGAAAAATCAAAAATGAATGAGGAACCATTGGATGGGATCACAGTATTCACTGATGGTACAGGGAAAACTCACAAATCAGTAATTATATGGCAGAATTTAATTACAGGAAAATGGGGGTCAGATGTGAAAATAGTGCAAGATTCACCACAAATTGGGGAATTGGCAGTAATGGTCAGAGTTTTTGAATTGTTCCAGCAACCCCTCGATTTAATCACAGATTCAGCATATGTGACCAACGTAGTTAAAAGATTGGAAGGGTCACTTTAAAGGAAACAAGCAATGACATTCTATATTCATATTTATCATGTGTGAAAGCATTGCAGGAAAACAGGACACATGAATATTTTATTGCACATATTAAAGCACACTCATCACTCTCAGAATTTTTAGTAGAAGGAAATGTGTAAGCAGACAAATTGACCATGTCTGTTTGGCAAACATAACCAGATATCTTTGAGCAGGCAAAATTGAGGCATGTGTTTTTTCATCAAAATATACAAGCATTGATGAAATCTTTTTGCATTTCGAAAAGTCAAGCAAAATAAATTGTTCGGTCCTGTCCAGATTGTCAAATGGTATAGCCACCAGTTTCTATGGGAGCAGTCAACCCTAGGGGACTGCAAATTTTTCAATTGTGGCAGACATGTGACAAAATACTCACAATTTTGGAAAACTGAAAATCATTCATGTTTCAGTTGACACCTTTTTCAGGAGCAATTTTAGGAAAACAAAAAAAAGGGGGGAGACAGAGGCTACCACTCACATGCGGTTGAACAAAAGCTTTATATGTATTAAACTTCTTAAATGATTCTTTTTCAGAGCGAACTCCACCAATTATAAGACATTTTACAAATGATACAAGGGCAAAGCTAAAAGAAAATCCTTTGGTTTTGATCAGAAATTTAGAAACAGGTAAAACTGAAGGGCCTTTCAAATTAATTGCGTGAGGAAAAGGTTTTGCTTGTGTTTCCACAGATAGAGGATTGAAGTGGGTTCCTGCAAAATACGTGAAACCATATTGAGCCCAAACGCAAGCAGAAGCCAGTCCTGGATGTGAAGAAGGGAGCTCGCAGACAGAATCAAAGACCAAAGATGTGAACTCCTCTTCAGACAAGACATAAAAGACTTAAAGACTGACAGTGAAACATGTTTGTTTATATGTTGTATCTTATCTTTTTATCAACTATGTTAGGTAACAAAGCGGATTTACCAGTGATACAGCCAAGGGAGAATGTTTTGGAAAATTTAGCACAGACAGTGGGGTTGGACACAATTTGTTTGACACATTCCAGGCCAAAAAAGCAATTTTCAACATGTCTGGTAGGATTGCCAGTGAAAGAATGGCCCATTCCGGAGGGCATCCCTTCATGGGCGATGTGAGTTGTGTCAACTCCCGTGGACAGATGGCATGTGTGGGTTCAATTTCTCCCTGTGACCTTTTTTGAACCAGAAGAATTAGAAATTTTTGGTTCGAAAAGAATGGACTTGTGTATTGTATTTAATGTTTCAGGAGTGACAAAGAACCAAACAATGGATGTTACTCTGAATCAGGATGCATATAAAAATATTTTGTTGTGGTGTGATTATACTGTAGTCTCAAACGAACCATCTTTCCAAGTTCCAGCACAGTTACTATGGGGAACATTTTTCATTTGTGGGGACAGAATTTGGGCTGGTATCCCTGCAAAAGTCAGAGGAGGTCCATGCAGCATTGGGTGACTTTTATTGTTAACCCCAGATTTAAAAAATTCTAAGAAAACCAAAGCACAGAGAAAAGAGACCAATTAAACAATACAATCTGAATTGTGATGATGAATTTTATACATGGAACAAGGCAAAGAGAATTGCGGTAGCGATATTCTCACCTCAAATGGCATCAGGGGTGGCGTTGACTCAATTGGATCGTATGGGTTGTTGGTTGAGCAAAAATGCCAAAGCTGTCCCTCTTGCACTGAGTGACATGTTAACTAATGTCAACAGTGTGAGAAAGGCCACTCTTCAAAACAGAGCAGCAATTGATTACTTACTGCTGTCTCATGGGCATGGATATGAATAATTTGAAGGAATGTGCTGCTTTAACTTGTCTGATCATTCAAAATCCATTCATAAGAACATAAGACAGTTGCAGAAAGGTATGGCAAAGCTTGAAAAAGTTACTAAATCATGGTTGGATGGTCTTTTTGACCTTTTTTATCTTTTACCTTTGTGAAAAGAAATTTTGAAAGTAGGATTTTATATATTAGTGGGGCTTGTAGTTCTTCTTGTCATTTTGCCATGCATCATTCAGTGCATTCGGCATGCCATGGAGAAAACCGTGAAAGAGGTGTTTTTAGTGCAAACAGTGGGGGGAGATGTGGGAGTCCAGAGTACTCCTCTGGCTTCCCTGGGAGCCTCAAGACCCCTGTGGCAGGGTCCCTAAAGACCCTCGAATGAGACCCAAGTGTCTCAGGGGCTGGATTTAGCTCCTTGGAGCAATTTACCAACAGTGAGAGAAGAAATGCAAGCTGCAAAAATAAGTAGAGTGTAAATTAGACTGTTAGAATGTAGAATTAGCAGATTTCTAGAATGTTTATATTAAGGGGGTCATGGCCAAGATGGAGGATTTGGGGCAGGGTATACCTCTTCCTCCTCCTCCATGTCATCCATGCTGGGTAACATGCTGGCACTTTCGGATTGGATGGGGACAAAGCTGGCTAGTTTAACAAAGTTGTATTGTATTGGAAAATAATTGCAAATACCTAGTACATAATTTAGAGTATAAAAGATAAGTCCTGAGTCTACCAGGCAAATTCTGCCCTGGACATCTGGCGAGCAGACCGCTGTTAGCTGGACAAAACATTCCTGAGATAAGAAACAAAAAACAACCATGAAAACCTCTAAGAACAGCCTCCTGCAGTCTCTCATCGGTGGGCATCGGAAAGAACTGGGTTCCAGACAACATTTATGTCCTCCTGAGGTGAACACCAGTCTAAGGAGACACCTTGGGCAGTGACACACCTTCTTCACCTTCTTTTTCTTCTTATTCTTCTTTTTCTTATTATTCTTCTTATTCTTCATCTTCACCTTCTTCACCTTCTTCACCTTCTTCTTATTCTTCCCTTATTCTACCTCTTTATCTACTTCTTCCTCTTCTTCTTTTTCCTCACCTTGATCTTCTTCATCTTCTTCACCTTCTTCTTCTTCTGCTTCTTTTACTTCTTCAGTTCTTCTTTGCTTCTTATTTTAACCTTTTCTCCTCCTCCTTCTTCTTCGTCTTTTTGTTCTTCTTCTCCTTCATCTTCTTCTTGTTGTCCTTTTTCTCCTTCTTCTTCTTTTTCCTCACATTGATCTTCTTCATCTTCTTCACCTTCGTCTTCTTCACCTTCTTCTTCTTCTACTTCTTCTGCTTCTACTTCTTCACTTCTTCTTTGCTTCATCTTCTTATTTTTAATCTTTTCTCCTCCTCCTTCTCTTCCTCCTCCTCCTCCTCCTTCTTCTTCATCATCATCTTCTTCTTCTTCTTCTTCTTCTTCTTCTTCTTCTTCTTCTTCTTCTTCTTCTTCTTCTTCTTCTTCTTCTCTTCTTCATCTTCTTCTCCTCCTTTTCCTTCTTCTTCTTCTTCTTTGTCTTCCTCTTTTTCTTCTCCTTCTTTTTCATCTCCCTCTTCTTATTATTTTTTTCTACCTCTTCTTCTTGTTCTTGTTCTTGTTCCACATTCATCTTCTACACCTTTTTCACCTTCACCTTCTTCACCTTGTTAACGTTCATCACCTTCTTCTTTATCTTCTTCTTCTTCTTCACCTTCTTAACATTCCTCACCTTCACCTTCTTCACCTTCTTCTTCTTCTTCTTCTTTTTTCTTCTTCTTCTGCTTCTTCTTCTTCTTCTACCTCTTCTTCATCGTTTTCTTCACGCTCATAATGTTCCTCATTTTCACCTTCCTCACCTTCTTCTTATTCCTCTTTTTCTTCTCCTTTTCCTTCTAGTTCTTCACCTTTTTCACCTTCACTGTCTTCACCATCTTCACCTTCTTCACCTTTTTCACTTTCATCCCTTACACATTTTTAACGTTCTCCACCTTCTTCACCTTCTTCTTCTTCTTCTCTTTTTCTGTCTCTTCACCTTGTTCCCCTTCCTCAGTTTCTTCACTTTTTTTACCGTCTTCATCTTCAACTTGTTTGTCTTCACTGTCGCATTTCTCAGAGGGAAAGGAGGTCTTGCTCCCTTACAAATATCTGGTCCACACCTGAGTCCTGGGTCAAGGATTTTAAATTCCTTGCCTCAGTACCATCTAGTTTCACATCTGTTCCCATAAGGTCCCAGACCCAATGTAACCAGGTTGTAAAAGCCTCATGGCCTCGTCGTGCAATGTCTTTTTTCAGATTACAGAGACTGTCATATGAGAGGGACTGGGTGATGATCTCAACCTCTGGCTCTCTTGCTACTTTTGTGGGCCCTTCTTGCTGATCCTCATTATCCAGGTGCCTTGTTTTAATCTTAGATTTCCAAATTTTTACAGGGGCGACTGCTACTGGCTGTGGTTGCCCCTTTGATCCAGCTGGAACCTGGACAGATATAAAGTTCGTGGGTTCCACTGCAGCACCATCTGACTCTTCCTCTTTAGGGCAGAAGGAGGGGTTCTCACCAGCTGGGGAAAAGGGTTCCTTCAACATCTGGCCTATCTCCTTCACTAGAATCCCCACACGCTCCAGGTGGTTCCTTTCTGCAGTGGGCTCTGGGGCAGGATCAGGTTTTGGGGCAGCATCCCTAGTCTCTGGGGTAAGGTCCAGCTCTGAGGCAGCACCTCTGTTCCCTGGGGTAGGTATCAGGGTTTTTATCCAAGCCACTATTCCCTTATCTTAAAATGCTAAATAGAACAGGCCTATCAGCAACACCAGTAACTGTATGATATCATTAGCATTTAAAACGGATCTGAACTCCCTGAAAACTTGTGGGGTAGCCTCAAAAAACTGAGTGATGGGTTGGGAGAAGATTTACCCTGCAGTCACTTCCTCACAGTAAGTACCATTATTGAAATATCCTCAAAAACACACAGTTAGAGTATGATAGCTCTGGATCCATGTGGCCACTTTCCAGAAAAAAAATTAAAAGCCATGAATTCATGATGTAATCAACCCATCAAATGAATATAATAAGAGCTACAGTAATTTTAATGAGGGGGGGGCCCATCTTCAAATAAGGGCTTGCAAATGGGAGAGATAGATCTGTGATCACATGGAGCCCAAGACAGATTAAACTGAACAACATGTTGCCACTTAGCACACAACATTTTAGGTAACTCAAGAGCTGCTATTCCTGTCTTACCCCTCCTCTCAATTCCCTCTGCCCCATGTTGGGCACCAAAATTTGTCCCAGTTTGAAGGAGAGGTGTCTGTCAATATAGGCAGAAGCTCCTCTTTGAAAGAGAGTATATAAGCCCCCTCCCTCGTATTATAATTTTTGAATCAGGATATCTCAGGCAGAGATAAGGGGGTAGGAATAACATCTCTTTACTAATATATCTAACCGGACAAACAGAAACAACAGCAGCTATGAAAATTAACAACAAAACAGAACAAATAACTCAGTTCCAGTCCTTCTCCCAGCCGCAGACACACTCTGCCTGAGCTCGGTCCTGGTGGTGAAAGGGTGGGCAGGGCCGGTGTAGCTGTTGAGGGGGCGGAAGGCGGCAGGGGCAGCTGTGTCCCATGTAGTAGAAAATGGTGGAGGAAGGGCTCTCTGCTCACCGTTTGGGTTTTTGGTGGTCAGCTGTGGTCTCAGAGGTAGGAGACTGGATGACGATCAGTTCCAAGGCAGTGTCCAACTGCAGAGATAGTCGCTTTCTGGCGTTCAGACCACTTGGGCTGGTGTGAAAGTCGGTCCGAAGTTTTCTCTCATCTGCCTCATGACCACCATCAGAGACTGGGCCCTGAGATTGTACCACTTGCCCTGAACCAGAGCTCCGGCCTGGCCAAGGTGGATGCTTGCAGGCCAAGGACTGTTTGTAGCTGTGCCTGGTGCTTGTCATGGTATGCTGCAGAGTACTGGTTATTGCACCCTGTCCCCACACCTGTGTCATGGGGCTACGATCTCCACATACAATAGTCCATAAATCTCCTACCTTTTGGCTAGAGGCCACTCGCTTTGGAAAAGGACTATAAAAAGTGACTTTCCCCAAACTGACTTTGAGATGTCTTTCTCCCCAACGGACTGAAGACGCGTCTCGTCTCATCTCAATCGGACAGCCACGAGGATGCGTCCCTTCTGTTGGCAGCTCTATCCCATCCTTTCTCTCTCTCTCTCTCTCTCCCGTTTTATCTTTCTCTCTGTCACAAAACTTGATTGTTAGCATGCAATAAACTGCATTACTGCTTTCTACTTAACAAAACCTGAGTCTCTTGCCGTCGTCTTTTGCACCCTGGGGTCAAACGAACCATCACGACTCCCGCTCGGGTTGAGCAGATCGTGACATTAAATTGGCATCACAGACAGGCAGAAGGGTTTCTGACAGACAGAAGGATTGCTGGTTGTGTGTAGTCTGTAACAGGGGAAGGATGTCTTGCCTCAGCCGCACCTAGCTGGCCACCTCGACAGGTTGAGTCAGACTAGAAAGCAAGGGGGGCATTTCAGATTTCCCGCAAACTGCACACACCTAGGTGAAAAGCATCCCTACACTCGTTTGAAAATTCTGTCTTCAGAAATTCACAAAAGATCTCTTGGTGCAAAAGGCAGAACTGCACTGTTCTTGTTCTTTATTACTGTATGAATGTGTACTGACCTCCCTGAATTAGGGACAATACTCCGCAGGATTAGTAGTGCATGTGTAACTCTAATCTATTGCTGTATATATGTGAACTGACCTTTCCTAAAAAACTGGGGGGAGGGAAACCTGCTCAGATTGCCTGTCTGCCTTTCCTGAAAATTAGGGGGGGAAACTGCGTTGGGTGTGTGTGCATGTATACTTAACCTTTCCTAAGAAGTTAGCAGGGGGTACCGCACAGGCTGTGTGTCTACCCTGCCTGAAATAAGGGGCTTGTGGACAGCAAAAGCTGTGTGTGTGACTAAGTGCTGATCTCCCTTGAGTGGCTTTACTTTCCTTCTTTCAAAATGACTGAAAATCATAATGCAAAAGATAAAGCTGCATTTTTCTCTTTGCTAGCTAAGTATAATGCCAGACCCTCCCAAGGGGGAGAAGATTGGGCGCACAGTAACTGTTTTAATTTAGAAAATGGGATTGATAGGATACATTCATTGCAACATGAAACAAAATTCAAACTGGGCAGAATCAAGACCATTCAGTTTTGGGGGCCTGTCTTACGGCAGCTATAGAAACTCGCTTTATGCGAAAAAGTGAAGAAAGAACAATTATTGATTCTCTACAAAATGTAGTGGAAATTTTGCAAAAACAATTAGATGATAAAAGGAATGAGAATCATGCTTTGAGAGATGAGATTCATTCTTTAAGAGATGAGAATCATTCTTTAAGAGCTGCCCTAAGACAGGAGCACACCAACACTTTAAAACACACTAATTCACCAAAAGAAACAGAGGAAAAGGAAATTAATCTATTATATCCTCAAAAAGAACTAACTCTGCTGAAAAATAGTGGGGAACATTGCTGCCCTAGCTTGAAACCTGTGGTTAAAACGGAATACAATTGTATCAATGATGAGAATTTTGACCCACAAATAACCACTACAAAAATCCTGTACACTGCTACTGAATTATCAGAACAAGAAGCTAGTGGGCACTGAGGCCTTGGAGCTCTCTTAACAATGGGTGACAAATTTAACTTATGGTCCCTAAGTCAGCACTCTGTTTTCTGGGCAGACGGGCTTAACCCTTTGGAAAGGGGAGACCTTGTAGCTTTAGTTGGTACCCCCGATCAACTCCTAGAAAACATTCAAAAATCTGCCTGCTTGCAAATTTATACATGAAATAAAATTCACTGCTGGACATAAATCACCTATGCAATTACCTGTAAATATAAAACAATACCCTCTTCCCTGTGGTGCCAAAGAAGGGACCAAACCGGTTATACAGGACTTGCAAATTTCCCCTGTATGGTCAATCCAAAAACCCAAACCTGACAATGTGGCTGTTTATCAATATATTGATGATACCCTTGTGGGAGGAGATGAAATAGAAGTAGTGGGAGATACCCAACAAAAAATAATCTCCCATTTGGAAAACCCTAACTTGCAAATTGCCTCAGAGAAAATTCAAAAACCTTGTCAGGAAGTGAAGTTTTTGAAGACAGCCACTACTGGGACTGCCCCCCCTGACGGGGTGGCCCAGAAATCCTCAGTAACAGAAGGAACTGTAAAAAATCTGGCAACAACAGAAACTGAGACCTTGGGTAGCAGCTACGACAAACCTGCCTCAGTAATTAAAGTAGCCTCTGCTTTCTCCCCCAAACAATCTCTGTTCACTAAATCTTTGTTCACTAATGCTTCTGCTGAACAAGTTATTGCTGGGGGACGGGATGGCTCTTGGGTTGGGGTGCTGGTGGTTATTTGGAGTGTCTTCCAGCTTGAAGTGTGGAGTGCCTCTTTTGTTTGCAACTACACTGACACTTATCCTGTGTTTAAAGGAGGTACAGACTGGCTTCCTTTTTGGCAGCAAAATGATTGGGAAGTTAACAGAATTTCAGTCTGTGTTACATGCTGCATAGTTCCATCATTTTAACCTCCTGCCTCTTTGTGGCAGATTCTGTTGTGTTTGCTTTTCACAGAATAACGCCTTGGAACATGAAAATTAATTGCTGAATCCCTCATGGAACCTGTATACAGTTACAGCACAGGACCTTACAGCTGTGTTTTATTTTGTGAAGATTCAAAATCAAAATTGAACTGTGGCACAATTTTCCAATCAAATTATGTGTGGTAAAAACAATACTGAGGGGAGCTTGATGTTAATGTTGTAACACCTACAACGCAGCCACCAGTTATACTGAGCCTGAAAATTTTTGAAATTGGACCTTAGGTAATTCAGAAAACGAGGCAACAGCAAATATTGTTTAATTCAGCATGGTCTTTTAAACAAGACAAATTGTAGTTGTTTGTTTTAATTGTGAAAAAATATAGTTAGTTGTTTTTGAGGTTTTAGAATTGCTTGTGTAAAGGGTTAGTTTCTAAGTGCAGAGGGGTGAGGCAGTGACACGAGTCTAGAGCTGCTGCCCTCCCCCCCTACTACAGAGAAACTGTGTCTTGGCCAAAGTTTGACAGATTTTTGGCGTAGCTTTGTGAATATTTAACCCAAGGTATAACGAGACCGGTTTGGTTTGCTCGTGACCTTTGATTAGCAATTTAAAGGGGGAGAAAATAAATTTTTGTTTTGCTATTTTGTGTAAGTTTTGTGAGTGAAGTGTTTGAGAGCGTTTACTTGTGATATATGAGTTCCCTTAGAGGTGAATAAAGAGGATTTTCTTCTTAGTTGTGCAGTGTGTGTGGTGAATATTTTGAAAAAAAAACTATTGCAAATTTTTTTTTTTTAATTGCCATTTGTCTTGGTCAGTGACTTAAGCTTTAGAAAAGTTATTTTAAGTTATTTAATTCACTGGTTTTTACTGTTAACCCCTTATTTTGTTGGTTGCTTTTATCATTTTCCCTTTCTCCTTTGCTAGTAAAATTATATGCCAAGGAATAAGAGGTTCAGGGAAGGGAAACCCAGGGTAAAAAAAATTGCCTGTCCAAGAAGAAGCTGTGACTTTAACCAGTGAGTTGTGTTTGGTTGTGCAGTTTGTTGAAAATTATAACTTCAACAAATATACTAGTAAAAGAGACCTAAAAATGGAATTTTTAGTAGACACAAGGGCAACATATTCGGTGTTAAACAAGGCCCTGATACCCATAACAAATAATTATGTTATAGTAAAGGGGGCGACTGGTAGATCTGAAAAAGCATATTTTTGCAAACCGTTAAAGTATAAATTGGGAAAACAGTGAAGAATTCATCGATTTTTGTATCTGCCTAAAGCTCCATCTGCACTTTTGGGCAGGCAACTGCTAGAGCAGCTGGAAGCAAAAATAACATTTAAAGATGGGGAAATTTGTTTGGAGGTAAAAGACCAACAATATGTGGAACTGTTAAGCTTAATGCTAATAACCAAAGAAATTGAAGTTGAAAATAAAGAAGAAATTATTAAAAAAAAAAAAACAGATCAGGTGTTCCCTGGGGTGTGGGCCTTTAATATACCAGGAAGGGCGAAGAATGTTCTACCAGTACAAATCCAGCTTAAAGAAGGAAAACAATCAGTAAGGGTTGAATCATATCCCTTGAAAAGGGAAAACAGAAGGAATTAGCCCAATCAATGATAACTTTTTGCAAATAGGACTATTAAAAGAGTGTCAATCTGATTTTAATATTCCTATTTTGCCTGTAGAAAAAGCCTGATGGATCATACAGGTTAGTACAAGATTTACGAGCTGTTAATAAAATAACTGAAGATTTATACCCAGTGGTTACTAACTCTTAGACTTTGTTAACTTGTTCAACACCTGAACTAACCTGGTTTATTGTCTTAGATTTGAAGGATGCTTTCTTTTGTCTCCCTCTCCATGAAGCCAGCCATAAAATTTTTGCATTTGAATGGGAGAATCCCAAAACTGGACGTAAAACTCAGCTCACATGATGTGTACTACCCCAGGGGTTCAAGAACTCCCCTACCATATTTGGAGAACAGCTGGCAAATGTGGATAATTCAGATACCCCTTTAGAGCCCCCCTGGAAACTTATCTCTTAGATAAGAAATCCTTCCTTAGGATAACTCATGCTAGAGAAATGTTTAGCCCCGTGTAGACCCTTCTGTTATCTTTTAGTGTCCTAATTGGTCCTTTTTTTCTTCTAAGTAATTGGTCACCTCTTTACCTAAAACCTTAAAATAGTTGGATACTTTTCAACTTGTAACTTTATTGGTCCACTTCTCAAGCCAACTCAAACCTATAAAACTCCTTTGATATTCTATGCACTCGGACTGCTGTTGGACCCCTTCGCAGAAATAAAATTGCCTGTGGAACATCTGTGCAGCTATCCCAGATCTCTTTCTCGCTGGCAAGCAAAATTAAATCACAAAAGAGCTGATAGCCTAAGCCTAGGCCTTGCTTGCATTTAAGCACTTTCTGGCTGACATTTGCCTGAAGCAGCTAGGAAAATCTGTTCTATTTGCAACGCTTCATCCGGGCTTGCTGTGGCAGCCTGGGGCAAAGCCCCAGCCCTGGCAGCTACAGGCAAAGGATTTGGAGTCTTGGGAACCCCCACCAGGAGAAGGACAGCTGCTTCAGTACTTGGATGACCTCTTAATAGCCACCCAGACCCAAGAGGCATGTGTGGATTGGATGGTAAGCCTCCTAAACTTTTTAGACCTGCAGGGGTATTGAGTATCCCAAAAGAAAGCCCAGATGATGAGTTATTTATCTGGGCTATGAAGTAAGTGCTGGACAAAGGACCTTGGGGCAAGACTGTAAGGAAGCAATATGCCAAACCCCACAACCCCAGACAGTAAAAGAACTGAGAACCTTTCTAGGCATGATGTGGTGACGCAGACTGTAAATTTATAACTATGGATTGTTCGTTAAACCCCTGTATGCCTTAATTACGGAAGGAAGCAGGGATCTTCAGTGAACAACAGAAGCAACACGAGTCTTCAACCAATGAAAAACCTCTTATGTCAGCTCCAGCCCTGGGACTTGCAGATGTGAGTAAACCATTTTTTCTGTTTTCTCACAAAAAACCAAAGGATTACTCTGGGAGTACTAGCACAAGACCTGGGGCCGTACCCGAGGGCAGTTGCCTACCTCTCCAAACAGCTGAACATGGCAGCCAAGGGGTGGCCAGGGTGCCTCAGAGCTGTGGCAGCAGTAGCAGTGAACATCCAAGAGGCACGCAAATTCACCCTAGGCCAGAAGATGACCATGCTAGTATCCCACACAGTGTCCGCAGTCCTGGAGGCAAAAGGGGGACATTGGCTTTCCCCACAAAGATTTCTAAAGTACCAGGCCATACTGGTAGAACAAGATGATGTTGAAATTGTGGTAACTAACATTGTGAACCCAGCTTCTTTCCTCACTGGGAGTATGGGAGAACCAGTGATCCACGACTGCCTGGAGACCATTGAAGCCACCTACTCCAGTTGCCCAGATCTGAAGGACACCTCTCTCAAGTATGCTGAGAGCTGGTTCACTGATGGGAGCAGCTATATCATCAGTGGAAAAAGACATGCTGGGTATGTGGTTACCACTAGTAGAGAAGTAATAGAGTCTGGACCATTGCCAACAAATACCTCTGCACAAAAAGCTGAAATAATCGCCTTAACCCGGGCCTTAGAGCTGGCAAAAGGAAAAGAAATCAACATTTATACAGACTCAAGATATGCATTTGGAGTGGTTCATGCACATGGAGCTATTTGAAAAGAAATAGGACTGCTGAACTCACAAGGGAAAAATATTAAACACGCACAAGAAATAATAAAACTATTAGATGCAGTTCAGTTACCTGAAAAGGTAGCTATTATGCACATCGGGGCACACCAAAAAGTGAGCTCAGAACTGGAAGAAGGAAATATGCTGGTGGACAGGGAGGCAAAAGATGCAGCCAAAGGTGAGGTACCCAATGAAATAGTCAAGGCAGAATTAATTCCAGGTGGAAAGATCTCTGCTGAAGGTAAACCAGTATATAACTAAAAAGATAACACAAGTAACTCGTCAGTGCAGTCTTTGCCTCCAAACTAATCCTAAAACCTTTCCGAAACTTAAAGTTGGAAAAATTAGGACAGGTTGCAGACCTGGGCACCAATGGCAAATTGATTTTATGGAATTGCCCAGGAAAGGGGGGTATCATGACCTATTAGTGCTAACAGATACCTTTTCAGGATGGCCAGAAGCCTCCCCTACCCGGACAGCTAAGGCACAAGAGGTGACCAAGGCACTGTTACAAGAAATAATACCATGTTTTGGAGTCCCAACCACTATATCTTCTGATAGAGGGCCACATTTTATCTCAAAAATTGTAAAGCAAATTAATTACCACCTCAGGATAGATTGGGAATTGCATATCCCATATCACCCTCAATCCAGTGACCAAGTACAGAAAATGAACCATTTAATCAAACAACAAATTGTTAGGCTGGGGCAAGAGGCAAACTTGCCTTGGTCCCCAGGCTCTTCGACTGTCATTAGTATGGATTAGAATAAAACCAAGAACAAAAAGGAAATTAAGCCGTTTTGAAATATTGTATGGGAGACCATATGTAGTCCAAGAAGAAATAACACCCATTCAAGTAGAGGAACAAATTCTACACAAATACATGGCAGCCTTCAATAAACAGTTTAAAGAAATTGGAAAATATGTGGTTGGGGCTCAAAACAGAGAATTAGATGGGCCAGTACATGATGTACAGTTTGGGGATTATGTATATGTTAAGTCTTTTGCAGAGAAGACTTTGGAACCACAGTGGGAAGGACCATTCCAAGTACTCCTCACCACCGTCACGGCAGTCAAGATTTAAGAACAGTAGACTTGGATCCATCACTCCTGAGTGAGGAAGGCTCCTAAAGAAATTTGGAAGATTGCACCAGGAGATGGAAACCTGAAGCTGAAATTCACCAGGAATAGCTAGTAATGGACATATAGTTAGCATAGACATAATATGAACAGTTGTGACCCTTGTAGTCATTGCCAAAACTATAATAAGAGCTAAAGCAACACCACACCAGTACAATGTAACCGGGATTTATCAATGCCAAGTGTCCTGGTTTGAAAGGACAGGTGTCTGCCAGTAAGGACAGAAGTTTCCCTTTGGAATAGAGACTTTGGTTCCACTTCCCACCCCAAATATTATAATTGTTTGAATGAAGGACTCTGAGGCAGAGATAAGGGGGTAGGAATAACAGATCTTTTACTAATATATCTAACAATACAAGCAGAAAACAATAACAGTTAAAATTGCTAACAGAACGAAATAGATAACTCGGTGTCAGTCCCTTTAGATGCAAGCACGCTGTTTCTGTGCTTAGTCCACAGCCCGGATCTGCCGAGGGCAGACAGGAACGGAGGCAGGAGGAAGGGGGGTGGGGTGGCAGCGGCCACGCCGGTCTTGGTGGGAACGGGCTGGAGCGGCGGCTCCTCGCTCACCGTGTGTGTCTGGGTGATCAGCTGTGTCCGCAGAGGCAGGAGGCTGGAACGGGGCAGATGCAGGGCAGGTGATCACAGAGGGTCTGGCTCTCCTGTGCTCTGGCCACGTGGCTGAAGATCCCCGGCGTCCTCCTCTGAGCTCGCTGGAAACCCGAGTGCCCTCCCAGAAGCCTCAGAGGCCCCTCCAGGAGCCGTTCCCACCCACCCCTTTTGTCTTGACTCATCAGAGACCCTGGGTGTAACCCGGCCAGCTCCATTGGCATGATAATGGGAAAAATTCTTTCAATTGACACAGTAATAGAAAAACACTCAACCCCCAACACCAAGGGAAAGCTTACGATTCCTACTCTCGCAGGGCTTTGAGCAAAATGTTAAGGGTCACAAATGCAAGTATGTGGGAAGGGAGGAATGTTTGGGGATGTGAATATGCATTCATACAAGATGGGTTCCATGAGGCTCACCATCCACCCATGGAACTCATCCAAGTTGGTGCTGGATGCTGTGACAAATTCTTGACCACGTGTCCTGAATTTAGACTTAAAATTGAAGGATGTGCGTCAAAAAGGTTTGATCTTTATTTTTAACATTACTCAATATTTCATTGAGTTTCATAAAATCAATGTCAAACAACCCCACCAGTGTCAAAGAAGGTTGGAACAATTTAGACTCAAATTTTTTAAAAGGAATAAAAACAACTTATAATTTCCACAATTACTAAAATTGGGCCATATGCTATCAAGAAAACAGGAATTCAGAGACTGCTAACTAACCTGGAATGGTCTCTGAAGTGAATAAAAATGGGAATGCAAGTAAATGCTACTGCCATTCGGCCAGAATGTGCCCCATTTCTCAAAACTCCTTTTATAGATTGGACTACTTGGCTTCAAAACTGTATGCCCTCTAGTTTTAGGGGAAAAAGAGATTTCACTGGGATATTAGGAACAGAATTGAAAATTTTAAATACAAAGGATTCAGAAGTGTTAATGAACAGACTGTGATGGAAAGTGATTTGCTTAAATTATAGCAGCCTTTGCAATTTTTTTGTTAGTATTAGGTAACAATCATTGGAAACTGACCAAAATATTACCAGAATGGGAAAAAAATAGAAAAGCGGGAGCATGAGATAATAATTCAAGCACTAGGCACAGCTAGTGCAAACATTTCTCTGGTTCTTGGGTGTACTCATGCACAAATATGGATGCAGTCAGTGGCTGCCACAGTTATCAAGGAAGGTGAGGAAAGAACATTCCCTGCTGAAATTTACAAAATTGTTCAGAATTATGCTTCTGAAATGTAAAGAGAGCTTCAATCTTGGTGGGTCTTGGTCAATTTTACCTATGACCATGTGACAAATATGGAGACAGCTTTCGTTTTAACTATATGCAAAAACTGTAAGCTTGATACATCCAATAGTTGCTCTAGGACTAAATCATGAAGGGACTGTATTGTATCTCTCTGAACATAGAATGTGGGCACAAGAAATTAAGGGAAAATGTCAAACCATTAACTTAGAGCCCTGTTCTATGAGGAAACAATTAAGATATATATGTGAGGAAACTTTGGAAGATGACAAAAATGCTTATCTGAACATGGACCAAAGCATTTGCCACTTTGAAATGCATCTAATCAACCAGACAACTTTGCTTGTGTATATAGGACAAGCTTATGTCTGTCTCACAACAGCATGTCCTACCATAATGATAGGCTATCAAATAATGGATGAGACTCAATTCAATTTATGTGTCTGCAATTTTGCTAAAATCAAAGGATTTTCCTATCTGGCACCTGTAATATAAAATCAGTACATAAAGGCAAACCTGGTTACTGCGCAGAAAATATTGCCTGTGCCTATAGAAATGAATTTAACCCTAGTCGCTCAGCTACTGAAACATCAGGAATTAAGAAAATTTAAAAAATATTCAAGATGCAGGGGAAAGGACTCTGATCACAGTACACCATGATGCAGAGACCATAAAATGAGTTTTTAAATTATTCGAAGAACACCTGTCTCATCATTTGTAGAAGGTGCTATTTGGATAGTCACCAGCCACAAACGGTTTGCTTAATGCCTTAATTCATCCAATCACTGTGCTGCTTCTTTCAATTAGCATAAGTTTAATTTAGTTTATTGTAGAACTTGTTTGGAATTGGAGGATACTACGATAAGTGGCAGACTTAGCATCGCTATCAAAGGCTCATGGTTCAGTCTTAAGAAATTGCTGACTTGCGTCTTGGATGGATGTGGAAAAATCCCCAAATCAAGTAAAAGAATTTGCTCATTTCAAAGGAGAAGTGGGGAATGAAACACTAATCTAGGATAAATAGGTATTCTAGTTAAAAGTTAGAGGAAAGTAAGCTTTAAATAGTTATTTGAAGCTTAAATAATTACTTTTTTGCTCAGCTGTGCTTGCAATGGGAAAAGATGAAACTAGCAAGTAGGTCCAAAGAAACACAAACAATTGCCATCGGAAACTTATTCATTGAAAACTGAAGTTGCCCCAAAAGCAATTTGTATTGTCATTGATAGAAAAGTTCGAGAGTTCAGGGTGAAGAAGACTCGCCTTACTTCCTCTTTTTAAGACCCCTCCCCATGAAAGACTTAATTCAAAAAGCCAACCACTCATGTTTAATAGCGATTCAAACTAATTACCATAGGAAGCGAGGAATGGGAAGGGCTGTTATTATGAATATGTATTTGTTTGAAGCTTATGTCAATAAATAGACTCTGTGACCACCTGTAATTTTGCAGTGCATATCAGAGGATTACCTCACACTGAATAAACATACACTTTCTAACTTTAAATTGTTAGAGAGTCTTTTGTCTGTCACAGTTGAGTATCAGTATTAGACCAATACCCATATTTTGGTAAATCAACAAAATACTGAATATTTTTTCTGGTTCTAAATATGCATATGGGGTGATGCATGCATTTGGGAAACTATGAGAAGAAAGAGGTTTATTAATCTGCAGGGGAAAGACATTAGCTCATGAGAACTTAAACTCCTGCCTATTGGAGGTGGTGAATTTGCCAAAAGGGGTGGCAATAATACATGTTAGGGGACACCAGGCAGGGTGTTCAGAGGAAGCAATAGGTAACCGACTGGCTGATGAAGAAGCTCAGAAAGCTGCATTGTTGCCAGAAATCTCTAAGATCCTCCCCTTGTGCCCAGTTATTCCACCACTGCCAGAGAAACTGTCTTTTCCACCAGAGGAGCTTGAAATAATTAAAAAGAGTGGAGTAGAGGAAAGAGAAGACAATTGGTTTACAAGAGATTGTAAGCAGTGGATACCAAAAGCTCTGCCCGTACCAATACTAAAACAACTCCATGAAGGGAGCCACTGGAGCTCCTGAGGACTGGCAGAAGCCTTCCTCAAAATGTATGTTGCTGTGGGTGTTTTTACTTTTGCAAAGGGAGGTATTGAGAGTTGTTTGATTTGTGCTAAAACCAGTACAGGATTAAAGAGGAAACTGCTTGCTGCTTGGAGCGGCAGGGGCAGGAGGCGGGGGGGGGGGGGGGGGGGGGGGGGGTGGGGTGGTGCTTGGTCTGCACATCCCTTCCAAAGATGCCAGGTGGATTTTACTGAAATGCCCTCAGTGGCAAGGTTTAAACATCTAGTAGTAGCAGTATGTCAGCTAACAGGGTGGCCAGAAGCATTTCCAACTGTTTAAGCAACTACAGGATCTGTTATTAAAGTATTTTTGGAACAAATTATTCCATGATATGGGATTGTTGGAGCAATATACTCACATAGGGGAACTCATTCTACAGGAAAAATTATTCAAGTAGTTACGACTGCTTTAGAAACATAATGGAATCTCCATACCCCCTCGCACCCCAAGAGCTCAGGCCAGGTTGAAAGAATTAATGGAGAAATAACGAAACACCTTTTGAAGCTGGTGATAGAAACTAAGATGCCATGGATATGACTCTTGCCACTGACTTTAGCAAGAATAAGGGTCAGATGCAGGGGAGATATTCACTTTTCTCCCTTTGAATTGATGTTTGTAATTCCTTACCCATATAATTCTCAACCTATTAGGAAGGAAGAAATAAGTGATGTATATTTAAAACAATATGTGGCCAGGATACTGTCTCTTGTGAAATCTCTTTGACAGGATGCTTGGCTGGTGCAGACCCTGCCTTTGGACTTTGCTGTTCATAACATCCAACCAGGAGACTGGGCCCTAGTTAAGGAGTAGAAAGAAGCACCACTGGTGCTAAAGTGGCGGGCACCTTTCTAAGTGTTACTGACCACAGAAACAGCCATCAAGACAGCTGAACATGGGTGGACCCATCACACTCGGGTCAAGATCTCTGAAACCCCAGGGATTTGGACATCTCAGCTGGAGGAGAAGGATGGGAGGTTGTAACTGGCACTCCACAGGAGTGCACCAGAGCAGTAGCCAGTGTGTCTACATCAGGGAAAGTTTCCTGTGCCTACCCACAGGCTACCTGCTGAAATATTCTGTATAGGCATCCCTCCTTTCAGATCTCCAGTCACTGTGGGATTAATCCTCACTGTCTTTTTTTTTTTTAATGTTAAGCTGTTTCTGTGCCTTCACTCGCCACAGGTGGTATGGAAGACATCATGAAAATTATATTAAGTGATTAGATGACACCATTAGAATGTTTTTCTTAATAATCTTACCTTTATATTGTCAGTTAGGTTTGGGCAAGGCATGGGAGAATCATTTTTTAATCCTAGGAGAAGAAGTAGCAACAATCTTTAACTTTAGCAATTGTTGGGATTGTGGAGAGCCAGGAGGATCTAAAGACTGGCCATGGGTGGCCAGCCCAGTCAAACCTAAGTGGTGGGTCAGCACCCTGAGTGAGGTCCATAATGGTATGGGATTTTGGGGTGAAGAAGGAAGTCCATGGCGACTTGGTTCTTCTGAAAGAGGCATTTATTGTCTGAGTAGAATAGGACGTGTATACATGGGAAAAAGTGTTTGTGAGTGGACTTTATCTTTGGGTTTAGATTGTTGGACCCCCAACTGCCCCTGTTACAATTGTTCCAAATATCGAGGCAGATGGAATCAAGCACATATTAAGCTCACTAATGGTAGCTGGGTAAGATGTTCCTACCATAATCACCAGAAAGATTTTGAAGGCTGTAAAGCAGTGGGGAAGGATAAGGCTTTTTTGACCCCTTATTTTTAAGCTGGCCCTGAGATAATTCCACAAGTAGGACACATGTTGTCCGTGGAAGTGGCAACACCAGAATGAAACTCGAAACCTTTTAAATAATTGCTTGTCCAGATCCAACAAAACAGTTCTGGGATGTAACTGTAGGTGGAAACCTCATGTCGGAGCTTGAAAATCCAAATATTGTGATTCTTATGGAGGGAAAACTATTGTTGGGAGACCACTAGGCCCAGGAAGCAAGCTCTATTTTCGCCCACCAATTGAGGATGAAAATTGGGAAGGCCCCTTTGCTAATAGGACCTGGGCCTTTAAAGGGCATTACTGAATTTTTGGCCAACATGCTTATCACAGGTTACCTCCAAACTGGTCAAGAATATATTATGCAGGGTATATTAGACCCTTGTTCTTTTTGGTAACTCAACTTCAGGAAAATGAGTTAAGAATCAAGGTATATGACAATCTAATTAGAGAAAAGAGGCAAATTTATGCATCCCTGACTGAAGGGAGCTCTCAAAAGCGGGGAAAAGATGAATGGCCACCTGAACGAATCATACAACAGTATGGACCAGCCACTTGGAATCCTAATGAATTTATATCAGGTGCCAGAGAACACATTTTTAATTTAAATTGGATAATTAGGTTACAAGTTGTCTTTGAAATAATAACCAACCAGACAGCTACAGCTCTTGACCTTCTTGCCAACCAATCCACTCAGATGAAGAATGAAATATTTCAACATTGGATGGTGTTAGATTATCTATTAGCAGAAGTAGGGGGAGTCTGTGGAAAATTAAATGACTCTGCTGTTTGCAAATAGATGACAATGGAAAAGTAGTGAAACAATAACAAAGGGAATAAAAAAGTTAGATCATGCACTGGTCCAAACATGGAAAGGATGAGAACGGGACATGTTTTCATGGTTACCTGGTGGACTATGGGTTAAAAAATGCTTTTTTCCCTCTTATGTGCTGTAGCAACTCGCATCTTTTTACCATGGATGATCCCTCGCTTAGTGCAACTTATTCAACATGTGATCAAGGGGATGCAGGTAGTAGTCATGCCTCCAGATCCAGAAATGGCTACAAAAGGACAGAAAATTATGTCACTGCAAATAATTGCAAAACAAAAATGTACCCAGGAGCAGAAAATTAAGTGAATTATAGCTAAGGTTTGTAAAGACAATTATTGAGAAAATAAGAAGAGGAAGGATTGAAAGGAATTGGAAGGAGGTGTCTTTACAAACAAACTGTGGGAAGTCTGTACCTCTCAAGTACCTCAGCCACTGGGGAAAGAGAGAGGGAAATGAGGCTGGGAAATTAGGATAAAAAGCAGGCTGAGTCCTCTAACAATTTGAGAGACCCCATGGGAAATGCCCATGAATTTTCCCTTTAATACAATGAAGTTACAGGACTCCTCTGTCTACTGTTTGGACATAAACTTCTGGTGTTTGTGTGTAACGTTGATTGGTGCCGCGTCCGAGACACAGCACTCGTGGTTCTTGTAACAAGACTAAGCCCTTTATTCTTTTTGAGCATGTCTTAAATAGGGTGATTGAGTTTACTGAGCACACACAGGTGATTGGTTACAATCTCAGTCACTCATTTCCTTGACCAGTGATACATCTGCACTTAGGGTCCAATACATGGACTGGAATTCTCACCCAGGTACCTGCCTGCTTACAGGCTGGCTGTTTCAGATTGCAGCTTTTAGACTAGCTACAATATGCACTGTTACATTTGTGGATTAATTTTCCTGATACCTGGGCACCCCTCCCTCTTCCTGTTTTCTGGCAGCAGAGTGTTAAAGAGAGAGAAACAATTTTGGTCACAGATATGGAATACTGTTCCGGTTTGAAGGACAGGTGTCTGCCGACAAAGGCAGAAGTTTCCCTTGAAGAAAAGACTTAAATTCCACTCCCCCCAAGTATTATAGTTGTTTGAATCAAGGAGTCTGAGGCAGAGATAAGGGGATAGGAATAACAGCTCTTTTACTAATGTATCTAACCGTACAAGCCGAAACAAGAGCAGTTGTTAAAATTACCAACAGAACAGAACAGATAACTCGGTTCCAGTCCTTTCTCGAGCTGCAGGCACAGTCTCTGCGCTCGGTCCCGGTGCTGCATATGGAGCAAAGCCCGGAGCTGCAGAGAAGCGAGCGGGAGCGGAGGCGGGAGGGGGTGGCAGCGGCCACGCCGGTCTCAGGTGGGAACGGGCTGGAGAGGGCAGCTCCTCGCTCACCGTTTGTGTCCAGGTGATCAGCTGTGTCCGCAGAGGCAGGAAGCTGTAGTGGGGAAGATGTAGGGCAGGTGATTGCAGAGGGGCCTGACTGTCCTGTGTTCCTGCGTTCGGCCGCGTGGGCTGGAGACGGGGGGTCCTCCTCCCAGCTCGCCGGAAACACGAGTCCCCCTCCCGAAGCACAAGAAGCCCTTCTGGAAGCTTCTCCCACCTACCCCTTTTGTCTAGAGTCGTTAAAGGTCCTGGGTGTAACCCGGCCAGCTCCATTGGCATGATAATGGGAAAAATTCTTTAAATTGATACTAAGAGAAAAACACTCAACCCTCAACAAATACAATAACATTTTGGGTTACCCAGGACACAAGACCACGTCTTTCTTGTGTTGATGATACCAGAGCTGTATGTGGTACTCCAGTTGTGGTCTCAAGATGGCAGAGTAGAAAGGGAGAATCACCTTCCACGACCTGCTGGCCAGGCTTTTTTTGATGCAGCCCAAGATATGGTTGGCTTTCTGGGCTGCAAGCACATAATGGTGGCTTATGTCCAGCTTTTTATCCACAAGAACCCCCAAGTCCTTCTCCACAGGGCAACTGTCAAGGAGTTAATCTCCCTTTTCTGTACTAATGTCTGGGATTGCCCCATCTCCAGTGCAGTACCTTGCACTTAGACTTGTTGAACTTTGTGAGGTTCTCATGGGCCCACTTCTCAAGTTTAACCAGGTGCCTCAGGCTGGCATCTCTTTCTTCTGTTGTGTCAGCTGCACCGCTCAGCTTAATGTCATCTGCAAACTTGCTGAGGGTGCACTTGATTCCACTGTTTATGTCATTGATCAAGGTATTAAAGAGCACCAGTCCTAAGACAGAGCCCTGAGGGACACCATTTGTCACTGCCCTCCACCTGGACATCGAACCATTGACCACAAGTCTCTGGCTGTGCATGCCAATTCCTCATTGTTGGACTTTTATGGGTTAACGACTCAAAACATTCCTTACTTGGTGAAGGAGCCAGGGTGCTTTGTGGAGCTGTGTTTGGAGGTGGGAGAGCCAAGCTTTTGGGTGTGTAATGACTAAACCTCCAAGACACAGGGTGAACCTGGTCTATGAATGAGATAAGAAAGGAACCTCTGGAGACAGGATGGGCCTCCTGTCATGCTAAATTTCCCTCCCTTATACAAACCACTGGGTTATAAAACTCCCTTCCCTTTCTCCCCAGGAAGGTCTGATGGGGCATCCCTGGCTCAAATTCCTGAGAGACAGCTGTCATATCTTAGAAGGTGTCATAAATAATCAAAGATTTTCAAAGTGCTCCCAGACTCATTTCTGAGGCCTTTCACCAGAGGACTGAAAGCTCCCCCCCATGGGAGGTACCTGAGTGTGCCCACCTAGCCTCTGTGTATTTTAACCCATTAGATTTTTTGTTTTGTGGGCTTCTCCCTCCTCCTCCCTGACAGACCATCACTTCGACCAAAGGACATCTAAGTAGCAACAATCAGTACTCATCAAAAGTCAACAGGGGGATGAGATTTTCACACTCTTAGTCTTTCTCTTATTCTCCCTCTCTTTCTTTTCCCTTATATGTGCCCTTGGGTAATATGTTTGTGCTTTCATATTGTTATAGATAATAATATTCATCATCAAAATGGCTACATACGTGCTTTCCTTTGCAACCATATAAACCCTATATAATAAACCTTATATACATATATTTACACACACATCAATCATCCAGTATTGTTTCACTCTAATCTACCACAAGGGATCTATTAACAAGAACCTGGGTTATTCTTGTCTTCTGGGATGGGTCATAACATACATCCACCAAATAGTCCACCCTTCAAATCCATGTGTGTCCAATTTGGTAATAAGGATGTCATATGAGACCGTATTAAAGGCTGTACAGAAGTCTAGGTAGGTGACATTTGTCATTCTTCCCCTGTTGACTGTTGCAAACACTCCATCATAGAAGGCCACAAGACTGGTCAGACACAATTTGTCCTTAGTAAGCCATGCTGGCTGTCTCAGATCACCTCATTGTCTTGCGTGTGCCTTAACATTGCTTCTATGAAAGTCTGCTCCATGATCTTCCTAGGCAGAGAGGTGAGACTCACCAGTCTGTAGTTCCCCAGGTCTTCCTTTCTACCCTTTTTAAAACAGGAGTGATGTGTCCCTTTTTCCAGTCACTGGGGACTTTGCCTGACAGTCATGGCTTTTTTAATATAATGGAGTGGCTTGGCAACAATATCATCCAGTTCTCTCAGGACCCTGGGATGCATCTCATTAGACCCTATAGAAAAGTGGTCTCGAACCATCCCTTCCCTTACAGTGGGGAGGACTTTGCTCCTTCAGCCCCCACCTGGACGTTCAGGGACTTGAGAGAAGTGGGAAGACTGACTGCCAGTGAAGACTGAGGCCAAGAATTCATTGAGTACCTCAGTCTTCTCCATATCTTTTAATACCAGTTCTTCTCATTTATCAGAGGGGGCACGCTTGCCTTGGCCTTTTGTTTCTGACCTATGTACTTACAGATCCCCTTCTTGTTATTCTTTCACATGCCTTTCCAAGTCCTGTTCCATCTGGCTTTCCTGACCTCTTTCCTACACATCCAAACCGTATCTCAGTATTCTCCCCAGGTCACTGGTCCCTGCTTCCACTGGTTGTGCATTTCCTTCTTACTCCTCAGTTTGAGGAGCAGATCCTTGGTCAGCCATGCTGGTTTCCAGCCTGCCCTGCTTGATTTCCTACACACTGGGATGAAGAGCTCTTACACGCTAAGAAAAGTGATCTTAAAGAGTTGCCAGCTCTGGTCAGCAACTCTGTCCCTAAGGTCAGTTACCCAGGGGATCTCATTCACCAACTCCTTAAACATCTGACAGATAGCTTTTCCAAACTCAGTGTCCTGGGTTCTCCTCACCAGGCTCTTTGAGATCACGAACTCAACAAGGGCATGGTTGCTACATCCCAGTCTGCCTCTGATCTTAATTTCTCTGACGAGAAATCTGAGTTGGTGAGCATCAGGTCCAGTAATGTTTGTTCTCTAGTTGCTTTGTCTAAATATAAATGGCTTTCTTATCAGTCTTAAAAACTTAAGACAGGAAAGACAATTTTACTACTGCCCTTTCTTTAATCCATCAGACACCATATATTGTGACAGACTTTCATACCTCTAAAGCAATATAGTGATTCATTGGTTGTACCACATAAGGCTATTGTCTGAAAGAAAGCAAATGAAGAAAACAACACCTCGTCAATGCAGAAGTAAACCAATATAATGAAATGAACTTTCAAATCACGTCACTGTGTTTACTTTTCTACTTTCTATTTTCTTTCCTCTTTTATTCCTTTATAATTCAAAGCAATTCAAAGAAGGTTGCAATCTTCTCTTAATCCCTTCACTGTTGTGTTAGGTTGACCGCAGCCAGCAGCCATACACCCACCTGTCCTTGTTTGAAAGGACAGGTGTCTGCCAGTAAAGGCAGAAGTTTCCCTTTGAAATAGAGACTTTGGTTCCACTCCCCCCAAGTATTAT
>NW_027635620.1:445900-533400 GCF_903797595.1 Erithacus rubecula
TTTGCCTCCCAAATGTATGTTGTAATTTGCAAATTTCCTTTCCGTCTTGGTATGATAATGGTTGGTAGCTTCTTTTACCATTATTTTTACCTACATCATGAACCGGGACTGAATCCAAAATACCGTCAGGTTCAGGGTTAACCAGTAAGTTAGGGGTTAATTGGTTCTGCGCCTCTGCAGTCTGTGGCTGTGTAACTGAGACACATGCTTTCCCTCCCCCTCCCCCTCCCGCTCCTGCTCCTGGGTGTGGCTCCTCCCTCCCGTGTGAATAGAAGGGTTAGGAGACGGTGTAGGGTTACAAGGTTGGAAAATGGGTTAAAACAGCCAGAAAATACTGAGGTATAGTGCTGGATGCAGGAATGGATTATTTGGAGAAAAAGGCATATTGTAAGAAGGTACTACAGGTTTCTCTGTCTGCACTAGAGAAGGGTGATTTTCTAAATTAGTATGCTCAGAAGGCAAGGCTGACGGAGATGGATACAGTAGCAAGTTTTTAGCAGGCTGTTCAGAAGTTTCTAAGTCTGTATATTTCGGGGGATCTTTAGAATTAGTAGTTTCTTGAGGTATTTCTAATTTCTCTTTTAATTTAGGGACAGAAGGTTTCGAATTAGGTAAAGAGGGCTTTAAAGAATTTTCCTGTGGTTGATCATTGCTTTCTAATTGTGATAATTGTTTGTGAACATTTAAAAATATAGGCAAAAATAAAGCAGCAGTGGTATCACCTTTCTGTATTTTAGAAGTTAATAAATTTCCAACAGTGTCCCAAAATAAAACCGAATTGATATTTTGCTTTTCAAATTCTTTAACTTCTCGAGACAACCAGCTAACAAACTTTCCAATCTGTTTCTTAGAAATTACAACATCCTGTGCATCTAACATTTCTTTAAGATGAGAAATAATACTCTTTTGTTGTGCAGAGAAATTCCCCCCCATTCCGATGTTATAAAAACAAAATGCACAAGTCCCTTGCTTTCGCAGAAAAGTTGCACAATAGCAGTTAGTCGCAAACCCAGGTGGTGTTTCTGAGTGGGGGTGCTGGGCTTTGTTACAACACGTGGGTGACGGTATGGCCACACAGCCGTTCCCGGGGAAATCTTCCTCAGGGAATTCCCCGTGCCTGTGCTTACAGCAATAACGCAGCACACGCCAGGCAGAGCCGGCCGAGCACGTGTAATGCCAGGTGGGTTGTGCAACACCTCGCACGTGCTCGCTGCTCTGCACTGCAACTGCCGCCGCTGCTACCACCCCGCGGGGTACACCCCCTCTCCCACGGGCCTGGAGCTACCCCGTCTAACCCCCCCCCCCGTACCTTGGGGCTAAATTGGGGTTCACTTACCTGTCTCAGACGGAGTGCAGTCCCACAGTAACTCAGCGAAAGTTCTAACCCAGAAACGGCTCCCCTAATTCCCCAGAGGAATTCTCCGTCCCCTCCTCCTGTGCTCGGGGCTGGTAAAAGCAGCTCCGCAGCCACAGAGGTAGATGAACAGCCCAAACGGCCTTTTAAAGTGCAAAAAACTGGGACTCTAGGCAAGTAGGGTCTTAAAAGCAAGCCCCTCATAAGGCGCCACCTGCAAAAATACTTTGTGTCTTTTCCTAATTACTTAAGATCAGACAAAGTATCTGCATAGATTAGAACGGATACAAAAGAGGCTCTTTCAGGTCTCAGGTTTATTCCATGGTGATGGTATGGCAGGAAAGAGGGAGATTCTCTCCGGGAGAGGGGTATTCAGGAGAGAGTAATGGGAGTGGTCTTGGCTGGCAGCCAATGGGGTAAGGACACAGGGGGTCTAGGTTCAGAATACGGGAACTCTAGGTGGTCTACAAGGTCACAGGGGAAGGTCACAGGACAGGAAGAAGGACAGGGAGCCAGGGACCAACTGGAAGAGATGGACAGAGGTGTGTTGAATCATTCCCTTTACCTCATTACAACACCCAACCATCCAGGGATCTTGGAGATCATAATGAACTGGCCTGAAGGCAAAAATTTCAGACTATCATCAGAAAAGGAGAAGGAGAAAGTGATGTGCTGAGGAGACTCCAGACTCCACCATATAATCAGCTACCAGAAAATGAAAAAGGATAGTCTCTCTTTACTGATGGTTCTTTCTGTATTATAAGGTGTATTGGTTTGGCACAGCCTGGTTTTTGGTAGCAGGGGGGCCACATAGATGGCTCCTGTGAAAAGTTCCTGGAATCTTCCACCATGTCCAGCAGAGGCAATCTCTGATGGCTTTGAAGATGGACATGCTGCTGGCCAAAACTGGACCAATGTGAGACGTTGGTAACACTTCTGTGGTGACACATTTTTAGAAGAAAATCAAAACAAAGTCACACAGTATTTGCTTCTAGTCAAAGAGGAGGAAGTGAGAACATGTGAAGGAAAACAACATGGTGACACCAAGGTCAGTGGAGAAGAAGGGGGAGGAGGTGCTCCAGGTACCGGAACCAAGATTCCTCTGCAGTCCGTGGTGAAGACCATGGTGAAGCAGGCTATCCCCCTTCCTGCCCATGGGTCTATGGAGAATTCAGACATCCACCTGCAGCCTGTAGGGGAGGTTCCCTACACCAGAGCAGGTGGATGCCTGGAGCAGGCTGTGATCCAGTGGGAGACCTTGCGGACAGAAAAGGCCCTTGCTTCCAGGCTGGAGCAGCCTGTCCTTGGACAACTGCACCCCATGGAAAGAGAGACCCACGTCACAGCAGTTTTGGGAGAACTGTCTGCCTGTGGGAGGAATTCATGTTGTAGCAGGTATGGTATGACTGCTGCTTGTGAGAGTGGACCCACACCAGAAAAGTCCACAGAGAACTGTTTCCCATGGGAGGGACCCCATGGTGATGAACTGACTGAAACTCCCATGCCCTGTCTCCCTACTCTGTTGTCCTGTGTTTGCCTTAATTGAATTTTTGGTAAGGAAAAGCGATCAACCACAGAAGTAACCATCTCTGTAGAAATATTACACCTTCCGTCATGGCTGACAGAACCAATTAGAGAAGATGGACACTGGACGCGCCTCTGCAAATCATATTTAAGAGAGGAGAAAACCATGAAATTCTCTCTTTTTACTCCCAGTTTTTTGCAGTAAGGGAGCTTCCCCCTCCCCCCCCCCAACCCCCAATCCTTCTGTCAGGGGAAAAGAGAAACCAGGGCCAGCTCTGCTAAGCCAGGCTGGGCCAGGCCAGGCTGCAGTGCAGCTGCTGGAAAATCCTGCCTCCACTGAGCCCAACAGCCCCAGAGCGGTGCCAAAATTTCTGCTGATGAAAAAAAATCTCAACGCCATTACCAGAGCAGAGAGGCCATGCCACGCATTGCAAACAACATGACCTTGTTCAGTAGTGCAGAAACAGCTAAAATCAATGCTGTGACCCTCCGTGGCCACTGCCCGACACATCATGTGACCAACATCAAAAGGCCATTACTTAATGCAAGGCTCAGGTAAGATTAATTCTTTCAGTGCTGTAGAATTCAATTTAAAAATAAATAAACCTGAGGGCATCACTTCTCCTGAATCAAAGAAAAGGAAAGGTGAAGACATGTAAAGAAAACAACATGGAGACACCAAGTTCAGTGAAGAGTCAAATCCCAGATGGGAGCAGAATGAGGAGATGCCTTAGTCTTGGGCTGAAATGTTTTTGTAAAGCCATGGTGATGGACTATGATATACTAAAATATCTGTTGTGATTCATGAAATCCATGGGGGGATGGAGCATTAAAAAATTTTACTTGAGCAAAGGCAGTCATTCTAAAGCAAACAGATGTTGAAATAGCTGTGAACCAATGAGAAAATTGAAGAGAGAGAAATAAGAGTGTGAAGACTTTTGCCCCCAGGGAAGAAGAAGAAAAATAACTTTTGTTCCCAGAGATGATCTCAGAGATAGATGAAGAGAACCTTTGCTTCTGAACAGCTCACCCTTAAAAGAGTACCTCATTTGCTAAAGATTGAGCCCTCAAAAACAGTTTTGGGAAAAGCTGTAAGTTGACGGGAGGGACTTTCACATAGAGGTCAGATTTCAATTCTCCTGGGCGACTGCTTCACTGTGACATTGAAGCCACAAGAGAACTGTTTCTTGTGGAGAAGTCTCCATGGCATGGCAGGAGAAATTCCTCTCCCTAACCGAATTGAAGAAAGACTATTGTAGATGTGGTAAACTGACTGAAAGTTCCAGGTTTTGTCTTTTTACATTTTCAGTGGTAAAGGAAAGAAGACGCAGGGGGAGGAGAAGTGTTCTGAAGGTTTATTCTGACTCTTATTAGTCTTCTTTTAGTTCTGTTAATAAAGCTTTCTTCATACCCTTTTAACTTTTGAGCCTGCTTTGTTCCCCTCCTAATCCTTATCTCACAGCAGAAAATGAGTAAATAATTTTAGTGGGTGCACTGGGATTTGGCCAACGCTCAACCCACCACAGCTGTTGGTGGGAAGGAGGGAGGAGCCAGGGGGAAACTGTTTTAAGGGCTTATTTTACTTCTCATTATTATCCTCTGACTCTGTTAGCAAAAAATTTCACTTTGCAACCTGAAGTTGAGCCTGTTTTGCCCTTGAGTTGTTTTCTCCCAGTCTTCATCTCAACTCAGGAAGCCTTCATTAATTTTTTTCCCCATTTCTCTGCCCAGCTGTGGCAGAGTAGGACGAGTGAGTGACTGTCATGGGTGCCTGGCATTGGGCCAGTGTCAAACCACAACATAGGGATAAATCAAAATGGAGAGCTGCTTTATGGAGTCCTTTGCAGCAGGTTACAGAAGCAATTGAATGACAAGGTGGATCAAGTTAGGTTGTAAAGCTGAAAGCCGTCCAGCTGGATTTTGATATTGCTGAATGAGAGAAATGGCCATCATTTTAGCTCTACATTCACTCATGGATGATAGCAAATACTCTGTGGCTGTGGCTAGACCGATGGAAAAAGGTGAATTGGCAACAGCAGAGGGAAACCCATCTGAGCTGCTGAATTGTGGCAAGATATCATTGCCCAGGTAGAGTTGTCTTTAAAAGTACATCATGTAGATGCACACATATCCAAGAGTTGGGCTACTGACGAACATCGCAAAAACAGACAGGTGGATCGAGCAGCCAAGATTAAAGGGTCTCAGGTTTATCTGGACTGACAATACAAAGGTGAATTATTCAGTGGGCCCATGATGCCTCGGGTCATTGGGGAAGAGATGCAACAAACAGATGGGCTCGTGATTGAAGGGTAGATTTAACTATGGACACTACATCCCAGGTTATCCATAACTGTGAAATATGTGCTGTGATCAAGTGGGTCAAGTGGGTAAAGCCCCTGTGGTATTGGGGATGATTGTTGAACTATAAATATGGGGAGGCCTGGTGGATTGATTACATCACACTTCCACAAATCTGCCAAAGTAAGCTCTATGTACTTACAATGGTAGGGGCAACCAATGGATGGCTGGGCACATGCCCTATGCCCCATAACATGGCCCAGAACACCATCTTGAGCCTTGAAAAGCAAGTCCTGTGGTGACATGGCACCCCAGAAAGAATTGAGTCAGAGAATGGGACTAATTTCAAAGACAGCCTCATAGACACCTGGGCAAGAGGGCAGGGTATTGAGTGGATGTACCATATTCCCTATCATGCACCATCTGCTGGGAAAGTTAAATGCTACAATGGACTGTTAAAAACCACATTGAAAGCAATGGGCTGTGGGACCTTCAAACATTTGGATCTACATTTAGTGAAGGCCACCTGGTTTGTTAACACTAGAGACTCTAACAATTGAGCTGTCCCTGCCCAATCAAAACCTCCACGTACTGTAACAGGGGATAAAGTCCCCATGATGTATATGAAGAATATGTTAGGGAAGACAGTTTGGATTAGTCCTGCCTCAAGCAAAGGCAAACTCATCCATGGGATTGTTTTTGCTCAAGGACCCAAGTGCACTTGGTGGGTAATGCAGGGAGATGGGGAAACATGATGCCTACCTCAAGGGGATTTGATTTTGGTTGAGAACAGTCTATAATGTTGAATTGCATAATATTGGTTGCAGAATGACACTGGCACTGTATGTCATAGCGCCCATGGAAAATGAGGATGGACTGTTCTAGATATGCCAGTCATGAGCTCTTGATTCAGCTTGGAAACAGCTGACAGCACACCAGCCCTCCTGCCTGGAAAGACATCTAGGACAGATAGAACCCACAGTAATGGACTAAACTAATTCAAGTCATTTTGGAGGACAGCCATCCACTATGGCAATGATACCTGCTTTTGTGTATATATGTATATGTATATGTATATGTATATGTATATGTATATGTATATGTATATGTATATGTATGAAGTTGAAGAATGTAGGATCTGGGCATACATACATAATCTAGAAAAAGGGGTGGATAATGTTCTGGTTTTTGCCAGGACAGGGTTAATTTTTTGCAGTAGTGTCATGGTCCGCCCAACCCGAGTGGGAGTCGTGACTGGTTCTTTTATGGATCTCAGAGCGCAAAAGACACAGCAGGGGACAAAACCAGTTTACTTCTACAGAAATGCACTTTATTTAGTGCCAACCAAAATGCGATAGTGGGACAGAGAGAGAGAGAGAGAGGAAGAGAGGAAGGGAGTCGGGATTATAGCTACCAAGACGGGCAGACGAATCCTCGTGGAGTCAGCCAATAGATGTCTGTTGCCATCTGGGGAGATCTCGGGGGTCTCCTCTGAGAAAGTCACTTTTATAGTCCTTTCTTAAAGCGAGTGGCTTCTGGCCAAAAGGTGGGAAGATTTATGGACTATTGTATGTGGAGCTCGTTATGCAGAGGAACAGGTGGAAACAGGATGCTTCAAGGAACACCAAACCATCTTTGTTGTTATGAACACACGCAGGGTAGCCCATACTGACCAGTCCATTGTTCTTCCATCTGTGGGAGCTTTGTTGAGTAAGCGCCCTGTGACTAGTTGTCATGAGAAACCAGTCCTGGTAGGCATCACCTGCAAAACAGTCACTTGGCGTTCCTCCCATCCCTGGCCAGCGTAGGAAAACTTTCCAGCAATTCATTGTTACCAATACCCCTGAGCATAAGGGTATTAGACCACCTGTATGCTTTCCTTTTCAGAAGTTACCAATTGATTATGTAGCTGTGACATCATCATTAGGATATAAGCATTTATTGGTGATAGTTGTGTTGGTTTCACGTGCTTGGGGGGAGGGGTGGATTCCCCTCAGGGCAAGCACCATGAGGCTGGGGGGTGGGAGGGACTCTCCCGTCTCTGGGAGCTACCCCAGTGAACTGCTTGCACCAATCAGAGAGCTGATTTGGTGATGGACAGCTAGGGAAACCAATGAAAAGTTATTTTACTTTCACAATGAAGTTCTGGTGGGTCTTTCAGCTTCCGGTCTCCGGAGGAGCTGGGGGCCCCAGCTGGGGCCCCGGCCCAGGCCCAGCTCTGTGAGGGGCCCATCTCGGCACCCCTGCCCGGCACTGGTTCTGAGGGGAGGCCTTAGTTTGGCCACGGCTTGGCTCAGCGGGGCGGCATGGCGCCCCCTGGCACCGGCCACATGCTTTCCTTTTAACAATCTGGATACAATTTTAACTTCTTAATGTCTGGATAATATTCTCGATCTCCTGAACCCCCTTAATGAGAAGGAATAAAGCATGGAGTCCACAGAGATCGACGGAATGAAGATAAAGTTCCTGATGGGAAGAGATTGAAAGATGCAACTGATAAGTAGCTGAAAACCTTTTTTTTTTTTGTGGGGCTATGAGGGGATTGTGACTTCACTAAAATTCCTTTAAACTGTGAAACATACTTGGGGAGGATGGGTGCTTGAGTTGAAGACTTTCCTTGCCTTGGGAAATTGAGCTCTCTCTTTTGGGACTGGAATATGAACAGGGACATTTTATAGAGAAGATGATGAAGAGGATTTTGTTTTTCAGCAGCCTGCCTTTAAAAGTAGTACCCCATGTGTGCATTGTAACCCATAACACGGCTCTGGAAGGACTGTGGGAATGAGAGGAAAATTCATTGTTCTGTAGGTCCCCAGCGAATGCAGACTGTGAAGGTGAAGACACCCCCTAAGTCTAAAGCAGAAAAAGGAACTTTTCTCTCTTAAGTGAACTGAAATGATTATTTGAGTGGATAACTGACTGAAGTGTTCTCTGTATGTGTTTGGTAAGAAATGTGGAATGAAGGGAGGAGGCAATAATCTAGGAATCTTATTCTGAATTCTTTGTGTGTTATTAATAAATTTCTTCTTGTACTTTTGGTTTAAGTTTTAAGCTTTCGTTGTCTTTACTCCTAAATCCTATCTCTAAAGGAAATTAAACATTTAAAATTGGCAAACCCTTTAGTCACACTGTGACAATGGTAGACCAATTAATAGGGTGGATAGAAGCTTTTCCTACCCAAATGGCAGGTTCAAGAACTGTGGTAAATATTTTACTGAAGGAAATAATTCCTAGGTGTGGCATTAGATGTGAGGGTTCTTTCTGACCCCCAGGTGTTCTATACGCACCAGACTCCAGAGCTCTATAGGCTCCCACTCTGAGCTCTTAGGCTCTTACTTGTTGGGTAATCTTAAATAAGCAAACAGCTAATAGCTAAAAAGGTTATTTATTGCAAAGCACATCTTATTACAAGGCACATCAGTCTCAAAAGGCAATAGCAAAAGCAATGGCAAGCAATGGCAAAAACAGCAGCAATAAGCAAGTGGCTAGAAGCCAGAATGGCTAAAATCAACACCTCTCCCAATACATACTGTTATATAGCATTTTTCCAACAAGCTAAGATGCAAACTCAGACCACCACTCTTTAGCCTATTAGAATTCTAGCTTATTATCTCACCAGGTTGCATACAGAACTACGCGTACAATCTATCTTGTTCCATCTAAGAAATGGAAACAATATTCTTACTATAACTGTATTATGTCTAAGTCCTGTCTACAGTGCAAGCCTGGAACCTCTACTGAAGATATCACTATGTTTGCAACCTTCAGTAGAACACAAGCTACTACTGTGGAAACCAGACCTTTTACTCACTAAAAACATCAGAACTCACTCTAAGACTTATTCAATCCCTTCACTCTGATTTCTCTTTGAAGAATTCAGACAGACCACAAACTCACTGACTCCAACACCTAGGTATGGAGTACTAAACACAATTAATTCAGATAGAGGCTGGCATTTTGAAGCAGCTATATGCATTCAAGTATTCAAGGCATTGGGGAGTTTACAACAATTACATACTCCTTACTGTCTTAGGTTACAATGTAAGATGCAACCAAAAGAAAATAAAAAGTTTGTATTCTATCACAATCTCCATAAACTGTTAAAATCAGGTGGGGCAGTGATCTTTATCTCTTCCATGACTCATCCCTGAAGACTCCAGGGGATATCTTCTGTTAATTGTCCCAGTCTGGGGTTTCTCCTTTTCCCCGAGATCACCCCAGAGGGACACGAAGGTGGTTCAAAACCTGGTTTTCTCCCGAAGCCGCCGAAGAGAGACTGCCGGAGATGGTTTTCTCTTTTCCCAAGGATTGTTTATTATTTCTTATCTCTGGGACTTTTTGCCTGGCCAGCAGCGGTCTGCTCACCCTGGCATCCATGGTGGAATCTGCCTGGTGAAGGCAGGGCTTATCTTATATAGTTAGTACTACGTATGACATGTTTACAAAATTTTACCAATACAATACAATTTTATTAAATGGTCCAGCCCTGACCCCATCCAATCCAAGAATGCCAATGTGTCACCCAACATGGATGACATGGAGAAGAAGGAGGAAAAGGTGTCCACCCTCCAAATTCTCCATCTTGGCCACGTGTCCCTTATCATAAACATTCAAGAAAACCTATTTATCTACGTTCTAACATTTTAATTTACACTCTACTCATCATTATTTTCTGTGTCTCTTCTCTCAATGTGGGCAGATTCTCCCAAGGAGCCAAATCCAGCCCCTGCAGCTCCTGGGCAGCACTCGGGGGTCTCTGAGGGGTCTGCCAGGGGGGTTTTTGCACCCCCAAAGGAGCCAGGGAAAAACCCTGGACTCCCACATTAATGGACCATCAACCCCCCCCCCCCCCCCCCCCCCCCCCCCACTGCATGACTCATAAAATTATATCATCCCGTTGTGAGATGCTCCGCCCAGGGGGAGGAACCAAGCATTCCTACCTGGATATAATCTGAAGTTTGGAACAGTACAAGCAGCCTTGCTTACTGAATTGCCAGAGGACAAGAGGTACATGACCCCCACTGGACCTTCAGAGGAAGACCCGACCCTTGTACAGGATCACCACTTCAACAGACCCACATCTGTCACTTCAATAGGATTGCAACCACTGTTTAATCAGACTGCTACTACCACCCTGCCCGACAGGGTGTCAGGTTGTATCCTGACTCTGTCAGTTTAAGCCAGTGTTTCTGTATTATTGCTTTTATCTTACTTTTCCTAATAAATTGTAATTCTGACTTGGCATCTCCCACTGGTTTGCTTTCAAACTAGTATGCTTACTACTCCAAATCTTCAGGGAAAGTAGAGAGGATGAATGGGACAATCAAAGAAAAAGTAGCCAAAGTATGTACGTAGACAGGATTAAAATGGCTGGAAGCTCTAAGTCTAGTTTTATGGGACATAAGAAATGTGCCCAAGCAACCAAAGTTTTAAGATAGAAAGAGGCAGCTCAAATCTATCTTATGATCATGAAGTTAAAAAATCTTAGGACTCTGTCTATGGTGAGATCTGACTGAGGCATGGTTAACTATAAAAGGAACAGGTGGCTTCAAGGGTCATTGAAAATCAAAGAAAAAAAATTTATTTGAGTTATAGGGGAATAGCGGTTCACATCTGTCATGGTTTGACCCTAGCCCAATGCCAGGCACCCATGAGAGTCACTTGCTCACCCTCCCATGTCACAACTGGGTAGAGGAGAGGAAAAAAATTTAAGGACAGGTTCATGACTCGAGATAAGGACCGGGAGAAAGCACTCCAAGGGCAAAACAGGCTCAACTTAAGGTTGCAAAGTGAATTTATTACTAATAGAATCAAAGGAAGATAATGAGAAGTAAAGCCCTTAAAACACCTTTCCCGCCCATCACCTCCCTCCTTCCCACCAACAGTTTGGGTCAGTTCATCACCAAGATTTTCTTCCACTGCTGTAGGAGAGGAGTCCTTCCCCTGTGAGACTGTGGGGTCCCTCCCACAAGAGAACGCCCTCCGTGAACTTCTCTGGTGCGGGTCCACTCTCACAAGCAGCAGCCATACCACACCTGCTGCAACATGAGTCCCTCTCACAGGCAGACAGTCTTCCCAAAACTGCTGTGACATGGGTCTCTCTTTCCATGGGGTGCAGTTGTCCAAGGACAGGCTGCTCCAGCCTGGAAGCAAGGGCCTTTTCTCTCCATGAGGTCTCCCACTGGATCACAGCATCCTCCGGGCATTGTTTAATCCTTTGTGGTCATTAAAACGAGTTGTAGTGGATTGACCTTGGCTGGGCACCAGGTGCCCACAAAGCCACTCTATCACTCCCCTTCCTAGTGGGACAGTGGTGAGAAAATATGATGGAAAATAGCAAGTATGTTGAGATAAGGCAGTTTACTAAAGCAAAAAAATAGAAAAGTGAAAGCTTTTGTGCCATAAGCAAAGGGGAAAAATTAATCTCTACTCCCCATCATTCAGCCACTTCCTGGGAAGCAGAGCTTCACACATGTAGCAGTTGTTCCAGAAGGCAAACATTGTAAAATAATGAATGTCCCCCATTCCTCCTCCTTCTCTTAGCTTTTATATCTGAGTTCATGTCATATGGTATGGAACATGCCTTTGGTTAATTTGGGTCAGCTGGCCTGGTTGTGTCCTACGCTGGTTTTGCATTGGTAATGGGATGGGGGGAGGATCGCCTGAGAAGAGCCTGAGAGGAGGGTTGTTTCCTCTCTGGGAGCTTCCTCTGTGGGCTGCGGGGACCAATCGGAGAGCTGATTTGGTGGTTGACAGCCCGGGTAACCAATTGAAAAGTCATTTTGCTTTCATGAATCATATTGGTAAAGTTAATCTGTTCTCTTTTGTCTTCCTGCCTCCAGGCAGGTAACAACCGTCCCAGTGCCATCTCGGCCCAGCCCGGGCCGCCCCCCCCCCCCTCCTCCCCCCCCCCATGCAGCCTTGTCGGGCAGGGACTGGAAGAGCCCACCGAGACCCTCCTCCCCCTGTTTTCGGCTGGGGGGCCCTGGTGGCCGGCGGGGGGAGGCCTTTGCTGAAGTCCTGGTCCACCCCCCCCAGTGTGGCCACGGCTCGGCCGGGGTTTCTGCCACTGTTTTGGAAGCAGCCAGGAGGGGGAGAGGCCCCCAGCTGACCGCACAGCGTGGGGAGGTGCAGCTGGGCTTTGTGGTTTCGTCTGGCCTCCTTCACGCAGCCCGTGCAGCCCGAGAAGCCCTTGCACGTTTTTCCAGCATAGCCTGGCCCAGCTCCTTCACCTTCTAGGTGCAATTTTAACCCTTCTAATGCCTAAATAAGACTTCAGATCTCCTGAACTCCCCTGAATAAGATGAATAAAGCAAGGAGTATACTGAAGTCAGTGAAATGAAAGCTAAGTTTCCAGATGAGAAGAGATTGAAGAGATGCCACTGATAAGTAGCTGAAAAACCTTTTTTTTTTGTGAGCTATGAAGGGACTGGACTACACTGAAAATTCATTTAACTGTGAAAAACTACTTGGGGAGATTAAAGTGCTTGAAGAAAAAGATTTTTTGCCCTGAGGGAATGGAGCTCTCTGTTTTAGAGACTAGAAAGATGGACAGAGACATTTGATGGAAAAAGAGATGAAGAAAATTTTGTCTTTGAACAGCTTGCCCTTACAAGTAATACCCCATGTGTGTAGCATAACCCATAACACAGCTCTAGAAAGACTGTGACGATGGGAGGAAGTTCACAATTTGCAGATTTTTCCCTGGGTAGATGCAAATTGTGAAAGTAAAGACACCCCCTATGCCTAAACAAAAAAAAAAAAAAAACAACTTTTCTCTCTAGAGTGAACTGAAATGATTATTTAAGTAGAAAACTGACTGAAGTGTTCTCTGTATGTTGTTGTTAAGAAATGTGGAAGGTGAGGGAGAGGGGAGGAGGGAATGATCTGGAAATTTTATTGTGAATTTCTTTTTTTTTTTTTCTGTGTTATTAATATATTTCTTCTTGTACCCTTTTAAGTTTTAGGCCTGTCTTGTCTTTGCTCCTAAATCCTATCTCTAAAAGAAATTAAATATATTAAAATTGGCAGACCCAAATCAAACCAAGACATGTCCCCTCACAGGTTCTTGTCCACTTCCATCGCCTTGATGGGGGAAGGAGCAGTGTTAGAAAGAGTGCTGATGCTGTGCCAGCACTGCTCGGTAGTAGCTAAAACATCGGTGTGTTATCAGTACCTTTCCAGCTACCAATGCACAGCACAGAGCTGTGAGGACTGTTAAGAGAAAATTAACTCTGACTCAATAGAAAAATAGAATTATTGATGCAGGTAAATGTTACCTCCATGAAGCCAATCTGTGTATCATATGTGGGTACATCCTCAGCAGGGTGGCTAGCTGGGCTACATGGACAGGTGTTGTCCTGTGCCAAACAAATGAAAAGAAATCTCACTAGTTCTCCTGGGTAACCCAAAATGTTATTGTATTCCTTATATATCTATGCTCCAAATTGTTACTATCTCTTTAAGATCCTGTGCCTGGAAAATGGAACTGTGGGAGGGGAAAGGGGCATTACTGCGCCATTTTGAGTTTCTCTCTTTCTGGGGAGCCCACAAGATTTCAGCAACTTTGCAATTAGTGATTATTACTGTTATTTTTTACCTGTTTCTGTTTCATTTTTATTAAACTGTTTTTTCACTTGTATCTACTTGTATTTATCTCACCTTATTGTTGAAAAGGAATTTATTAAAACTAAAATGGAGCTAACTCATTTTAGATTGTCTGCCTCTTAAATTGTCTCAAAGCAAAACACTAGTGTCTCCTCAGGATTAGGAACAGGACTTGGAATACTTAATGGTATAGATGCTGAGATACTTGCATACAAACTCAGTACAACATTTAATGAGCTGGAAAAACTGAACCAACCCTTCTCTATCAGCTTTAGGGACTAATCAATGTCTCATGCCTGACACAGTGCTTCAGTGGGGGAAAAAATTAAAATATGACAACCAGTTGATCATAGATGCACTTAGAATAGTCCAAGACAATATCTCATTACCTCTTAGTTGTATACCGGTACAGTTGTGGATGCAATTTATAGTAGCAGCAATAATAAGAGAAGGTGAAGAAGGCATTTTACCCACCGAGATTCAAAAATTAATTTGGGACAATGCAACTAAATTTGAAAAGGAGTTTCAGTCCTGGTGGTATTTAGTTAATTTCACTTACAACTCCAACAACCATAAAGCTACAACCTTTGTATTAACAATAGCAAAAACATCCAAACTTGCTAGACAGTCTATTATGGCTTTATGATTAAGCCATGAGAAAACTGTACTTCATTCAATAGGACAGTGTGTGGGCTCATGGAAGAGGAGACAAATGGCAAACAATTGACATAGATGCATGTGTAGTGCATAAAGAATGGGGATTTATATGCAAAACTAACACTATCAGAGGCCAAGATATTTGCCTTTGCCTTGACATGAAGAGCGTGTGAACATCAAGTGCACAAACTATGAGGGTATAAAGGGACAAGAATTTCTTTGTTCAGGGTGTGGGGGGACTTGTCTTCTCTCCTCCCCCCCACCCCCCCACTGGTGGTGCATATGGAAAGAGAGAACTCAGGCGCTGAAAGGCTCAGCAAGGGGTTATCTCTGGAGTCAAAAGGGCTCTGGCCTCAACTAAGAACCAACATCTTAGTCTGGAGAGCAGATGTGGGAAGAGATAACGGAAAATAAATATTTCTGAGAGATACTGTTTTACAAACTAGAAAAGCACGCATAATTATCACAGAGGCAGAAGCCTACCACACACACCCTGACTTCTCCCCAGTTTGGATGCAGATTCTGTGGTTACTTTCCTAAGAATTGAGGGAAAGGATATTGATGTGTGCCCAACCAACAATTGGATGGCAAGATACATTGAATCCTAAGTTATATTATTTCTTTGCCAGCTGTAAAAGAAAAGGGTACCTTATTGTGCACTGTATATTTACCTACTAGTAGTCCTTTATGTTCTAGTCGTCTGTAGTAGATAGTTTGTCCAAAGTATTATGTCTGTTAGTTTTATGTCTATTAAATAAATAATTCATTCTATTGATGCCTTGGGTTTTAGCTTTTGTATTTTTCAGAATATATGTTGCTTAGTGTGTAACTCTGAAACTTCATATTAGGTGTTAGTAAGTTCACTTCACGGGGTAGTTAGACAAAACAATCCCTTTCTAGCTAGAGAATCAAAGACAACTGGTACCCAAAAAGCATAAACATTCCTTCTTCAAGTGTCCTTCTGCCCTGCAGATAGCAAACTGATTCCTTCCCAACCGCTCTTTGGGTTGTCTCTCCCCTGCTGAGGAAGTGTCACGGTCTGCCCAACCCGAGGGCGGGAGTCGTGACTGGTTCTTTTATGGATCTCAGAGTGCAAAAGACACAGCAGGGGACAAAACCAGTTTACTTCTACAGAAATGCACTTTATTTAGTGCCAACCAAAATGTGATAGTGGGACAGAGAGAGAGAGAGAGAGAGAGAGAGAGAGAGAGGAAGAGAGGAAGGGGGTTGGGATTATAGCTACCAAGATGGGCAGACGAATCCTCGTGGAGTCAGCCAATAGATGTCTGTTGCCGTCTGGGGAGATCTCAAGGGTCTCCTCTGAGAAAGTCACTTTTATAGTCCTTTCTCAAAGCGAGTGGCTTCTGGCCAAAAGGTGGGAAGATTTATGGACTATTGTATGTGGAGCTCATAGACCATACTGACCAGTCCATTGTTCTTCCATCTGTGGGAGCTTTGTTGAGTAAACGCCCCATGGCTAGTTGTTATGAGAAACCAGTCCTGGTCACCTGTGGAACAGTCACTTGGCGTTCCTCCCATCCCTGGCCAGCGCAGGCCTCAGGTGAGGGTCGTTGGGCAGAAACAGAAGAGAGGCTCACACGGACTCTCACAGGAGGGAATGCTTCTGCCAATTCCTTGTTGATGACCTTGTCTCTTAAAACCCGGGGGACCCCTTGGGTCCTGTGATTTATCCCAGTTGGGCCATAAAAACTTTGCTATCACCTTTTCCTCGTCCTGTTTTACATACACAGAATTGCAGAATCACATGTTTGGAGGACACCTTCAAGATCATCATGTCCAATGCATGCCCTAATACCTTAAGTAGACCATGGCACCGAGTGCCACATCCAGTCTTTTTTAAACACATCCAGGGATGGTGACTCCACTACGTCCCCAGGCAAAGCATTCCAATACTTTATTATTCTTTCTGTAAAAAACTTCTTCCTAATATCCAGTCTATATTTCCCTTGGCGCAGCTTAAGACTGTGTCCTCTGGTTCTGTCAGTTGCTGCCTGGAGAAAGAGACCAACCCCCACCTGACTACAACCAACTTTTGTTGGAGTCAGAAAAATAGAGGCCTTTCTGAGTTCCTCAGTGAGAGATGAGCAAGTTCTAGTGAAGGTTGAAAAACAGTCCTAGATACCAGTGTTCAAAATAAGTTTCCGTGGAGGTTCCAAGAACATAGTTTTAGACATAATAAAGCTATAGTAAGAATATTGCATACATTTTTAAGATAGAAAAAGATAGACCATATGCGTAGTTTATATGTAACCTGGCATGCTAAGAAACTAGAATTCTAATAGGTTAAGAAGAAATGTTTCGGATTCGTGTTCTTAGCTTTTTGGGTAATATGTGTATTTACAATAAAAAACTTTATAGCAACTAATAAGTGCTCAGTGCTTTTAAAGAAAACAACCACAACCCAGCAACCTTTCAGGAAGTTGTCGAGAGTGATAAGGTCACCTCTGAGTCGCCTTTTCTCCAGGCTAAACAACCCCGGCTCCCTCAGCCATTCCTCATAGGGCTTGTGTTCCAAGCCCCTCACCAGCCTTGTTGCCCTCCTCTGAACATGCTCAAGCATCTCAACATCCTTCCTAAACTGAGGGGCCAAGAACTGGGCACAATACTCAAGGTGTGGCCTCACCAGTGCCAAGTATAGGGGAGGAATGACCTCCCTGGTCCTGCTGGCCACACTATTCCTGATAGAGGCCAGGATGCTGTTGGCCTTCTTGGCCACCAGGGCACACTGCTGACTTATGTTCAGTCAGCTGTCAACCAGTACCCTAAGGCCCCTTTCTGTCCAGCCAAAATGTCCCAAGCCTATATAGCTGCACAGGGTTATTGTGGCCAAAATGCAGGACTCAGCATTTGGACTTATTAAATGTCATCCCATTGGACTCTGCCCATCCATCCAACCATTCCAGGTCTCTCAGCATAACCCTCCTACCTTCCACCAGATCAATACACTCTCCCAGCTTAGTGTCATCTGCAAATTTACTAATGAAAGACTCAATACCTTCATCCATGTTGTCAATAAAATTATTGAACAGAAATGACCCCAGCACAGACCCCGGAGGAGCGTCACTAGTGACTGGCCACCAGCTGGATGCAGCATCATTCACCACCACTCTCTGGGCCCAGCCCTCCAGTCAATTCCTAACCCAGCAAAGAGTGCTCCTGTCCAAGCCCTGGGATGCCACTTTCTCCAGGAGTATGCTATGGGAGACTGTGTCAAAGGCCTTGCTGAAGTCCAAATAGACAACATCCATAGCCTTTCCCGCATCCACCAGGTGGGTCACCTGGTCATAAAAGGAGATCAGGTTGGTCAAACATGACTTACCCCTCCTAAACCCATGCTGGTTGGGTCTGATACCCTGGCAATCCTCTAAGTGCTGCATGATGATACTCTATATAAACTGTACCATTACCTTACCAGGTACTGAGGTGTGTTGGTTTCACGTGCTAGGGGGGAGGGATGGATTCACCTTATGGAAGCAAAATGAGGCTGGGGATTGGGAGGGCTCTCCCATCTCTGGGAGCTTCCCCTGTGAGCTGCTGGAACCAATCAGAGAGCTGATTTGGTGATGGACAGCTCGGGAAACCAATTGAAGGTTATTTCGCTTTCAGAAATCACCTTGGATCAAGCTAAGCAACTCTTTTTTGGCTTCCGGCCTCTGGAAGTGGGGTGGTCTCTGGCTGGGGTCCCGGCCTGGCTCTGGGCTCTGGGCTTGGCCTGAGGCCCAGCCTGGCACCCCGGCCCCGGCTCTGTGGGGAGCCTGGCTCAGCACCTCAGCCCCGGCCCGGCAGCCCCCCCCCCCGACCACATGGTAGCCCCAGCCCTGCTGGCCCCCTGGCTCGGCTCGGCTCGGCTCTCCACATGGCAGAAGAGGCCTCCAGCTGCCCATGTGGCTTCTTCAAGATTAGGATACCATTTTAACTTCTTAATGCCTGGATAAGATTCTTGATCTCCTGAGCTCCCCTGAATGAGAAGAAATAAAGCATGGAGACTACAAAGGCGGAATGAAGGCAAAGTTCCTGGTGGGAAGAGATTCAAAAGATGCAACTGATAAGTAGCTGAAAACCATTTTTTCGTGGGGTTCCAAGGGGATTGTGACTTCACTAAAATTTTTTTAAACTGTGAAACATACTTGGGGAGGATGGATGCTTGAGTTGAAGACTTTTTGCCTTGGGAAATTGAGCTCTCTGTTTTGGGACTGGAATATGAACAGAGACACTTGATAGAGAAGGAGATTAAGAGAATTTTGTCTTTCAGCAGCCTGCCTTTAAAAGTGGTGCCCCAAGTCTGTAACATAACCAATAGCACAGCTCTGGAAGGACTGTGAAAAATGAGAGGAGAGTCATAATCTGCAGCATTTTCCCAGGCGGATGTAGATTGTGAAGGTGAAGACACCCCCTAAGCCATAACTAAAAAAGGAACTTTTCTCTCTTAAGTGAATGGAACTGATTATTTGAGTGGATAACTGACTGAAGTGTTCTCTGTATGATGTTGTTAAGGAATGTGGAATGAAGGGAGGAGGGAATAATCTAGGAATCTTATTCTGAATTCTTTTTTGTGTTATTAATAAATTTCTTCTTGTACCTTTTTAAGTTTTGAGTCTGCCTTCTCTCTGCTCCCAAATCCTATCTCTAAAAGAAATTAAATATATTAAAATTGGCAAAACCCAAGTCACACCATGACATGAGGTCAGGCTAACTGGCCTATAATTTCAGGGTCCTCCTTCCTACTTTTCTTGTGAATGGGCACCACATTGGCCAGCTTCCAGTCATCCAGAACCTCACTAGTGAGCCAGGACTGTTGGTAAATGATGGAGAGAAGCTTTGCAAGCTCATCTGCCAGCTCCCTCATCACCCTGGGATGGATGTCATCTGGTCCCATAGATTTATGCATATCCAAGCAGCTCAGCAGTTCTCTGACTGCCTCCTCCTGAATAACAGGGGAACCATTCTGGTCCCTAACACCATCCACCAACGCAGAAGTGCAGTGGTTACCTAGACCTCCTCCAGGAGTACCAGGAGGACACCCAGAGCCCTGCAGGAATGAGATAAAAGACGAAAAGAGGCCCCCTTCCCTGAAGTGTTTTGAGCTTTATTATAGAAGGCTACAAGGGAAAAGAGAGAGAGCAGCACTGGCGGCCTGGGATTTTTCAAACCCTGTGTTAGGAGTGGAGGGAACCCAGACCTCAGCCAATCAGCTCTGGCCTGAGGGAAAGGGGAGGGGAAAGGATTAAACAATGAGACAGACTAGAGGGAGTCTAGGGAAAAAAACACTTTTAGCGCAACATAAACCACATAAGTGAAACACAACATCTCCCCATGTTTTGTTTAACAAAGTTAAAGGAAAGGCATCGGGTTCATTTTGATTCGGAATATAAATTTGGTGAACACTTACAGTTTGTGGGAAAATTAGACTGTTTTTGGTTTGTCAACTCTATGTGGCTGACTACTGAGCTAGAAGGAATGAGACCATTAATAGCTTTGAAAATCAAACAATAAAGGATCCTGAACACCATTATTATAAGGAAAAGAACAACAAAATATGACAAAATTGTTTTAACTGTGGAAGTCCACCACCCTGTGAGTCCCCATCTTTTGAACTGCTAATTGAACTAATCCTCGGATTCTTGCTTCACTTGTACGATCAAGCTGTTCATGCTTCGGAGGGCAGCGTGGATATTAGGAGCTTTTGAGGTGAGGTTCATGCAGCAAAGTCCTTCAATTTCCTGGCACTCACGCACATCCAGTAGCAGAAGGAAGTCTATGGCAGCACGATTTTGCAGTGTAATTTCCTCATTTTCTAGGAGGGAGCTGATGGCGGTGGATGTTAAGTTTGCTTCTTTGACTACCCAGCACTCTAGGTGGCCCAATTCACCGAGAGTTTTGGCTACTGTCCTGGTTTGAAAGGACAGGTGTCTGCCAGTAGGGGCAGAAGTTTCCCTTTTTGGAATAGAGACTTTGGTTCCACTCCCCTCCCCCAAGTATTACAATTGTTTGAATCAAGGACTCTGAGGCAGAGATAAGGGGGGTGGGAATAACAGCTCTTTTACTAATATATCTAACTATACAAACAGAAAACAATAACAGTTAAAATTGCTAACAGAACGAAATAGATAACTCGGTGTCAGTCCCTTTAGATGCAAGCACGCTGTCTCTGTGCTTAGTCCAGAGCCCAGATCTGCCAGAGGGCAGATGGGAACGAAGGCAGGAGGGAGGGGAGAGGGGCGGCAGCGGCCACGCCGGTCTCGGGCGGGAACGGGCTCACCCTCACCGAGGGCGGCGGCTCCTCGCTCACCGTCTGTGTCCGGGGGATCCGCTGTGTCCGCAGAGGCAGGAGGCTGGAAACGGGGCAGATGCAGGGCAGGTGATCGCAGAGGGTCTGGCTCTGCTGTGCTCGGCCGCGTGCCTGAACGATCCCAGGCGTCCTCCTCCCAGCTCACTGGAAACGCGAGTGCCCTCCCGGAAGCCTCAGAGGCCCCTCCGGGGCCGTCCCCACCCACCCCATTTGTCTGGACCCATCAGGGACCCTGGGTGTAGCCCGGCCAGCTCCATTGGCATGATAATGGGAAAAAATCTTACAATTGACACAGTAACAGAAACACACTCAACCCCCAACATTATCCACCCCGAATTTTTCCATGCCATCATGCTACATCATATTGAAACCTTTAAATTATATACATACATGTAGTTACGGGCACAGTATCATATATAGTTCACCCTAGAACAAGGTCCCCTTGGGGTATGCATCGGGTCTCTCCATCCTTTTGCATCACCCACCAAGTTCAACCTGGTCCTTGAGCGAAAACCACCCCACGAACAGGATTGTCTTTGCTGGAAGCAGAGTTCACCCAGACAGTTTTTCCTAACATGCCTCTCAGGTGTACCACTGGAACCTTATCTCCATCTGCTGCTCGCAAGGGCTCTGACTGGGCAGGGCCTGCTCGGTTAGTGGAACCTTGAGTATTCACTAACCATGTGGCCTTTGGTAGATTGATCTCCCAGTTCTTGAAAGTCCCCCCACCCAGTGCCTTTAAGGTGGTTTTAAGCAGACCATTGCACCGTTCGACTTTCCCAGCCGCTGGTGCATGGTAGGGAATATGGTACACCCACTCGATGCCATGTTCTTTAGCCCAGGTGTTTATAAGGCTATTTTTGAAATGAGTCCCATTGTCTGACTCAATTCTTTCAGGGGTACCATGTCTCCAGAGGACTTGTTTTTCTGGGCCCAGGATGGTGTTCCGAGCAGTGGCGTGGGGCACAGCGTAGGTCTCCAACCATCCGGTGGTGGCTTCTACCATGGTCAGAACGTAGCGCTTGTCTTGACGGGTCTGAGGCAGTGTGATATAGTCAATCTGCCAGGCCTCTCCGTACTTATATTTGGACCATCGCCCCCCATACCAGAGGGGCTTAACCCGCTTGGCCTGTTTGATGGCAGCGCACATGTTACAGTCATGAATAACCTGAGAGATGCTGTCCATGGTTAGATCCACCCCTCGGTCTCGTGCCCACTTATAGGTGGCGTCTCTGCCCTGATGGCCTGAGGCATCGTGGGCCCATTGAGCAAGGAACAGTACTCCGTTGTGTTCCCAATCTAAGTCTATCTTTGAGACCTCTATCTGTGCAGCCTGATCTACCTGCTTGTTGTACCTGTGTTCTTCATTAGCCCGACTCTTGGGAACTTGGGCATCCACATGACGGACTTTCACAGGGAGCTTCTCTACCCGAGTGGCAATGTCTTTCCACTCATCAGCAGCCCAGATTGGTTTTCCTCTACGTTGCCAGTCAGCCTTTTTCCACCTTTCCAGCCAACCCCACAAAGCATTGGCTACCATCCACGAATCAGTGTAAAGGTAGAGCTTTGGCCATTTCTCTCTCTCAGCAATGTCCAAGGCCAGCTGAACAGCTTTGAGTTCAGCAAGTTGACTCGATCCACCTTCTCCTTCGGTAGCTTGTGCAACCTGTCGTGTGGGGCTCCATACGGCTGCTTTCCACTTCCGGTTCATCCCCACAATGCGGCAGGAACCGTCAGTGAAAAGGGCGTAGCGTTTCATCTGCTGGCAGCTGGTTGTACGGTGGAGCTTCTTCAGCCCGGGTCACTTGCTTCTGCTCCTCTTCATCAGCGAGACCAAAATCTTCACCTTCTGGCCAGTTCGTAATTATCTCCAAAATCCCAGGGCGATTTGGGTTACCAATACGGGCGCGCTGCGTGATGAGGGCAATCCACTTGCTCCATGTGGCGTCGGTGGCATGGTGAGTAGAGGGAACCTTTCCTTTGAACATCCACTCCAGCACTGGCAGTCGGGGTGCCAGGAGAAGCTGTGCTTCTGTGCCAATCACCTCTGAGGCAGCTTGAACTCCCTCATAGGCAGCCAAGATTTCCTTCTCTGTGGGAGTGTAGTTAGCTTCAGATCCTTTGTAGCTTCTGCTCCAGAATCCCAGGGGTCGGCCTCGGGTCTCACCAGGCACCTTCTGCCAAAGGCTCCAGGACAGACCATGGTTCCCAGCTGCAGAGTAGAGCACATTCTTTACCTCTGGTCCTGTCCTGACTGGGCCAAGGGCCACTGCATGAGCGATTTCCTGTTTGATCTGGGCAAAAGCTTGCTGTTGTTCAGGGCCCCAATGGAAATCGTTCTTTTTGCGAGTGACCTGGTAGAGAGGGCTCACAATCTGGCTGTACTCAGGGACGTGCATTCTCCAAAAGCCGATAGCACCTAGAAAAGCTTGTGTCTCCTTCTTGCTTGTTGGTGGGGACATTGCAGTGATCTTATTGATGACTTCAGTGGGGATCTGGCGCCGTCCATCCTGCCACTTCACTCCCAGGAACTGGATCTCTCGGGCAGGTCCTTTGACTTTGCTCTTTTTAATGGCGAAACCGGCTCCCAGTAAAATCTGGATGATCTTCTTTCTCAAACACCTCCATTGCTGTGCTCCCCCACACAATGATGTCATCGATGTACTGCAAATGTTCTGGAGCCTCACCCTTTTCCACTGCAGCCTGGATCAGTCCGTGGCAGATGGTGGGGCTGTGCTTCCACCCCTGGGGCAGTCGGTTCCAGGTGTACTGCACGCCCCTCCAGGTGAAAGCAAACAGAGGCCTGCACTCTGATGCCAAAGGAATGGAGAAGAATGCATTTGCAATGTCAATGATGGCATACCACTTTGCTGCCTTGGACTCCAGCTCGTACTGGAGTTCCATCATGTCCGGCACGGCAGCGCTCAGCGGTGGAGTCACTTCATTCAATGCCCGATAGTCCACAGTCAGTCTCCATTCTCCATCAGATTTCTGCACAAGCCAGATAGGACTGTTGAAGGGTGAGTGGCTCTTGCTGACCACCCCTTGGCTCTCTAGATCACGGATCATTTTGTGGATGGGGATCACAGCATCTCGATTTGTCCGGTACTGCCGGCGGAGCACTGTCATGGTGGCAATTGGCACCTGTTGTTCAGTCACTTTCAGGAGTCCTACTGCAGAGGGGTTTTCTGACAGTCCAGGCAAGGTGTTCAACTGCTTAATGCTCTCTGTCTCTACAGCAGCTATTCCAAAAGCCCACTTGAACTCCTTTGGGTCTTTGTAGTAGCCATTCCTGAGGAAGTCTATGCCTAGAATGCACGGTGCCCCTGGGCCAGTTACAATTAGATGTTTCTGCCACCCCTTCCCTGTCAGGCTAATCTCAGCTTCCAGCAAATTGAATTCCTGTGATCCCCCCGTCACCCCAACAATGGAAACAGGTACCTTCCCCACATGTTCTGATGGTATCAGGGTGCATTGTGAACCAGTATCAACTAACACTTTATGTTTCTGTGGCTTTGACGTGCCAGGCCATCGCACCCACACTATCCAATAGATCCTGTCATCCCATGCCTCTCCCTGGCTAGAGGCAGGGCCCCTCTAGCCCTGGTTATTATTTCTTTCCTGGGCATACATAGTGGAGGTTCCTTCCAGGGGATCTGACAGAACATCCTCCTTGCTGTAATACCCTGCACCTTGCTTGTGGGAGGTTGAGGCTACCTTCATTTTAGTGCGGCTCCCTCGGTTAGCATTTCCCTCCCTGAGCTGACGCACCCGTGCTGCCAGGACAGAAGTGGGTTTCCCATCCCATTTTCCCATGTCTTCCCCATGGTCTCGCAGGAAAAACCACAGGTCAGCTCGTGAGGTATACCCTCTCTCCCTAGCTGGGGGACGTGAAGCTCTGACTTGGGGGCCTGTAACTCGTACTGCTGCTACGCTGATCTTCCTCACCTCCTCCCTCACCTCCCACATCTTATCCATCATCTCCTCCCTCATATCCCTCATCCTGTCTTCGACCTGTTGGAGGTCCCTGGCCACGGCAGAGACATTAGCCTGCATTGGGCCATTCATCATGCTCTCGAAATTTCTGAGTTTGTTGGCAACAGAACACACTGTCTCTGGACTGTTATCGGCATTAATCATTGCTATGTAGGTGGTATATTGAGATGGACCCAAGGTTGCCAGATTCCATAACATCTGCCCTGTGCACTTGACCTTGTCAGGGTCATTGTCATGCTGTCCATCCCTCCCAAAGAGTGCCTCTAATACTGCTGTCTCTCTCAGCTGCTGGATCCCTTCCTCAAGGGTCTTCCAGCGCATCCTACGGTGATGCTCCTGCATTCTCTCTCTGTGGACAAACTTCTCTCTCACACTCATTAAAAGCCGGTCCCAGAGGGAAAGGAGGCCTTGCTCCCTTACGAATATCTGGTCCACACCTGAATCCTGGGCCAAGGATCCCAAATTCCTGGCCTCAGTTCCATCCAGTTGAACACCTGTTCCCGTAAGGTCCCAGACCCGGAGTAACCAAGTTGTAAAAGGCTCACGGCCCCGCCGAGCAATGTCTTTGAGCAGGTTACGGAGACTATCGTATGAGAGGGACTCGGTGACAATCTCAACCTCTGGCTCCCTTGCTGGTTGTGAGGGCCCTCCTTGCTGATCCCCATTATCTAAGTGCCTCGTTTTAATCTTAGATTTCCTAGTTTCCACAGGAGCAACTGCTGCTGGCTGTGGCTGCTCCTGTGATCCAGCTGGAACCTGGACAGATACGACATCTATGGGTTCCACTGCAGCACCATCTGACTCTCCCTCTTTAGGGCAGAGGGAGGGTTTCTCACCAGCTGGAGAAAAATACTCCTTCATCATCTGGCTATGCTCTTTCAGCATTTGGCCTATATCCTTCGCTAGAGCCCCCACCCACTCTGGATGGCTCATTGCTGCAGTGGGCTGTGGTGCATCATCCCTAGTCCCTGGGGCAGGTATCAGAGTTGTTGTCCAAGCCAATATTCCCTTGTTTCTGAATGCTAAGTAAAACAGGCCAATCAGCAACACCAGCCACTGTATAATAACAGTGGCAATTTAAACAAATCTGAAATCCTTGAGAACCAGTGGGGTAGCCTCAAAAAACTGGGTGATGGGTTGGGAGAAAATTTCCCTTGCACTCGTTATCTCACAGTAAGTACCATTACTGAAATAGCCCCAGAAACACGCAGTTAGAGTACGATAGCTCTGGATCCATGCAACTGCTTCCCAGAAAAAATTAAAAACCCATGAATTCCTGACATAATCAATCCACCAAACCAATCGGACAATAGCCACAGCAACCTTGGTGAGGGGGCCCAAATTCAAAAAAGGGCTTACAAATGGGAGGGAGATGGCTGTGGCCACATGGAACACAAACCAGATTAAACCAGACAACATATTGCCAGTTAAGAGAGCTGTTATTCCTGTGTTAACTCTCAACTCAGTGTCCTCTGCCCCACGTCTGGGCGCCAAAATCTGTCCTGGTTTGAAAGGACAGGTGTCTGCCAGTAGGGGCAGAAGTTTCCCTTTTTGGAATAGAGACTTTGGTTCCACTCCCCTCCCCCAAGTATTACGATTGTTTGAATCAAGGACTCTAAGGCAGAGATAAGGGGGGTGGGAATAACAGCTCTTTTACTAATATATCTAACTATACAAACAGAAAACAATAACAGTTAAAATTGCTAACAGAACGAAATAGATAACTCGGTGTCAGTCCCTTTAGATGCAAGCACGCTGTCTCTGTGCTTAGTCCAGAGCCCGGATCTGCCAGAGGGCAGACGGGAACGAAGGCAGGAGGGAGGGGGGAGGGGCAGCAGCGGCCACGCCGGTCTCGGGCGGGAACGGGCTCACCCTCACCGAGGGCGGCGGCTCCTCGCTCACCGTGTGTGTCCGGGGGATCAGCTGTGTCCGCAGAGGCAGGAGGCTGGAAACGGGGCAGATGCAGGGCAGGTGGTCGCAGAGGGTCTGGCTCTGCTGTGCTCGGCCGCGTGCCTGAACGATCCCAGGCGTCCTCCTCCCAGCTCACTGGAAACGCAAGTGCCCTCCCGGAAGCCTCAGAGGCCCCTCCGGGGCCGTCCCCACCCACCCCCTTTGTCTGGACCCATCAGGGACCCTGGGTGTAACCCGGCCAGCTCCATTGGCATGATAATGGGAAAAATTCTTTCAATTGACACAGTAACAGAAACACACTCAACCCCCAACAGCTACTGTGACCCATGGGAGGAATACGAACACAGCAACTCTTTTTGACTTGGCCTAATGAAAAATTTCAGAATTACAGTTTGGGTCCAAATTGTCAGCACTTCTCTTTTGGATTTTGTTGGCCGATTTGTTTTTGTGAGTCCATTGGCCAATTAAGGTTTGTTTGGGTGCCAACAGGGACAACCGCCAAAAGGTACATGGCCCTCCTAATAGCCCAGAAAGGATGCCTGCTGCTATAGGTAATAAAATGATCAGGCCGAATTAAGAATAATCAAAAGAAAAGATTTTTATTTTGGGACCTAAATACGGTCTTAGCCACAATCAAAATAGGGCAGCGTCGAGCCCGGGTTTGGCGCTGGGGGAAAACACTCATCCGAACTCTATTGCTCTGGATCGCCTCTGTTCACGAATGTATGTTCAGCTGGATTGGTTTTATAGAGTTTTTCTCCGCTTGGAGCAGAGGTTCTTCTTTCTTTTCGCTGCTTCGCATTTCATGTAGTTTTCTTTCTCTGTGCTGGGCTGGATAAAACCATTTCTGGGAAGCGATGAATGTTGACGAATGCTGATGTTGGTTTATGGGAATCCAGTATTGAGATGTATGTTCCTGACGACTCTGGTTATCTTGATTGGTGATACTTATCAAGTGTTCATTGCTTGGGTGTTCCCGGACTGTCTCAGGAAAGGGCCCATCTCCTCTGGAGCCACATCTATTAACTTGCTAATTTAGATCTCTTTTCTTTGTCGTCATCTATAGTTTTACAATTCTGTGAAGCAACCCTTTTCCCCAACTGCTGCATTTGTTCTAAAGATTTTTATTTTTTTTCATACAAGCATGTTTTATTTCACATAAATTTCACACAAACACGAATTAGGATAATTTGTCCTAAACCAGGACACAAACAAATGGAAACTAGCCAATCTTCCATCCAGGCCCTCAATTTGCACAATGCTTTTCGATATCTTTGCCAATTTGATCCCTTCTACACCTTGAATTTTGCCAGCCATGGGTTAGAAGTACCAATGTGACAGCCACATCCTCTCAGGTATGATCGTCACATCTGCCCCTGTGTCAAGCACCCCTTCCACATGGAGATGGTCTGATCCATGGGTTAAGTTGCATGCCAGGGAGGGTTTTTCCTCACCCACCACTTCTGCCCAGTAGACTTCAGGTGATTTTCCATCTACTGTGACCTCCGCTGGAATGGGGATGGCCTGGGCGTGGATTTGCCCCTCGACCAGGTTGAATGGTGGTTGAGGGCAGTGCGCCAAGCGAATGAGGCAAGTTATGTTTCCCTTGATGGTCATGGGAGACACCTCAATCTCCAAAGGTGTTTGTGCTGTGTCCCCAGTAACAAAATACTCACTGTCCAGTTTCATGTGATTTATGGTTACGTCCAGTAAGCTGTTTGGCAGGTTCACTGTAATGACTGTCCAGTCAGTAGACCTGCAATGAAAGCTTTTTGTAGTCACGAGCCCAAAACAGCCACGAGTCTGCCAAACCTTGTCAATTGAACTTTTGAAATTTTTATTTTCCTGCATTTCCACACCCTGTATTCCTTCCTCCCCTATTTTCATTAAGAGAAAGGCTTTAGTCAGTGTGGAGCCCGCTGTATTATATCCTTGCGCGTGATTGTGTTAATGACGGGCACATGCTCTAGACTCAATTTTTTTGCTTATTGATCTTCTGTTTCTGGCTTTGTGGGCAGTCTCTGGTGAAGTGTCCTGTTTTTTTGCACTGGAAACAGATGACATATTGGAGCTGCTGTAGTGACATTGGTTTCTTCCTTGATCCTGGGGTGACAGCTGCAGTAGTCTTTGGGTGTGCCAGTCCCAGATTCCTCTCATGTGCACTGAACAGTTCTGCTTTTCTGGTGCAGGCTTCTATCATCTGTGCAAGACTTGGTGGTGGTTTGAGGGGAAGGCAAAGAATAACCCTGCCACAGCTTTCATTAGCATTCCTCTGAACTATCTCCTTAATCAATTCTGTCTGTACCACTTGGTCATGCACTTGCCTCTCCACTTGTGTCCGAAGGCGATCCACAAACTGCAAGAAATTCTCTGAGGCAAACTGTTTTATGTTAACATAACTACCCTTGACTTCAACCGTTGGTAATTGGTTAAAAGCCTTTTCTGCAATATTGCAGATCTTATCCAAAACAGACTTGGATAACACTTGAGTTTGTTTTTCAGGGCAGTGCCAATTCCCTTAACCAAATAAATGTTCGCGTGTAATGTCATTATCATCACCATCTTTTACATCCTCAGAGCTTTGCTGAAGCTCTTGCAGAAGTATCTTCAGAGATTGCTTCCACATGCACTCCTAGAGCTCATATTCTGAGGGGGTTAACAGGTATTGGAAAAGATCTTTGATATCACTGGGTACCATCTCATTTGAAGTAAAAGTGGCTCTCATCATGCCTTTAAAAATTTCCCTGCTTCTTCCAAATTCTCTTTGTACTTTACAAATTTCCATTTTATCTTGATAGGACAAGGGTTGAAAACTTCTCTTGCCATTTCTCCTACCAAGATAAATTAAAGGAACAGCTAAGGGTATACTTTCCATTTTATGGTTCTGATTTCCAGGAAATTTCCCCTTTGTTCCATTCCCCTGGGACCTAGAAAGTATTTCATCCACACCCCCTGAGATCCGGGAAGGGGCCGACCCCCCTCCCCACCTTCGGGCACCAGGAGAGGCTGCTCACCCTGCCCGCCCCCCCCCCCTTCCCCCCGGAAATACTATCTCCCTCGCAAGGGCAGCGACGTGGCCCCCTCCCACCCCCACCAGAGCCCGAGGCTGAAGGGGGCTGACCCTCCTCCTCGGTCCCGCAGCAGTTTGGAGGGCAGGTCCCTTCACCCCCGCCCCTGCTTTCGTGGCAACCCTGGGGGCAGGCCTGTGAAACTGAAGCAGGGGAGAGGGCTGGGTTACAGGGTGACATCATGCGAGGCGGGCATTTGGAGGAGGGAGGGGGTGGGGCAGTCAAAGGCAGGAATGGGTTGTGGGAGGGGAATGGGTTTGGGGTGGGGACAGGAGGATAGGAGGGATTATGGGATGAAGAAGCCAACACCTGGCCGCCGCCATAGTGAAACCCCCCCACTACGTGGTCTGACATGGAGCTGGTGCTCTGAGAGGAAGGAAAGTCACTTTTAGAGCTTTCAGAGGAATTTTCCTGAGGGAAAACAGGTGGGATAGAAGGGTACAGGGAAGATTGTGCGAAAAATTGCACAAAATTTTCAGAGCCAGGGTGTCAGGGGGGGCTAGGGGTCCTAGAGCAGCTACCAGCCCTTTGGGTGCTCTGCATCTCCTGGGATGGCCCGCATGTCCCCTCCGGTTCAGGGGCAGAGGGATTTGGAGAAAGGATAGTTGAAGTTTGGAGACTTTGCTGTAGCTGTCTGTTTTTCTCTGTCTGAAGCAATTGTTTGTGAATTTGTAAAAAGATGGGGAGAAACAGAGGAACTGTTTCATCCCCATTTCCCACTTTTAATGTTAATAACTCTCTCATTTTATCCCAAAATAAAACTGAAATTATATTTTGCAAGTTGAAATCCAAAATTTCAAGAGACAGCTAGCAGACAAATTGTTCTAATTGTTTCTTAGAGACTATAATATCTCCAGCATTTAAATTTCCCTAAAATATTCTTTTGCTGAGCAGAAAGCTGCGCACTCATTCTGATGTTTTAAAAGCAATCTGCACAGTTTATCTACCACCTTGCACAATAACAACACAAACAAAAGCGTTTTTTTTTCTGAATCTGACTCCAAAACAGGAGAATGGAGGTGTGGGAGCCATGCTGCCAGGATTGCGTAACCAAGGACCATGTGTGCTGCCTCCCGCCAGCTGCTCCAGCCCTGGGGTAGCTCTGCCACCCTGCTACTGCCTCTGCCCCTCCCCCCCCCCCCCTTTGCTCGTGCCATGCTTGCCGTGGGAACCCGAGCTGCGCCAGTCAGAGTGATGCCAATTTCGCAATACCTGCTCTCGACGGGAGAGCAGATCCGTGTGCACCATTGCACTACAGGATCCTATAGTCCCCCTGCTTCCGCGCAGTCACTGGTCTTACTGGGGAGCCCTCTTCCCACACAACTAGGGGCTATTTCTGGGTCCCCGCCACACATGAGGGAATCTTACCCTTTCCAAGGACCTCGGTTGTCTGTGAAGCTGCACAAGAAGTTCTTGTTCTAAAGGCAACTAGCTCTGGCACTGCAGTGAGCTCCTGGCCCATTCCTCAGCCCCTGAGGCTGGGCAGAAAGCAGCTCCTGAGTGGGAGAGGTGTCCCGTCCCTGAGGGTCTCTTCAGGCGTGAGACCTTCCCAGAGAGGGCATGCAGGTGGTCAGAAGTCTGGTTCTCTCAGAGGCACCGTCAAGAAAGCAGCTTGAGACGACCTTGTGTTGTTTCAGGGCTGTTTATTTATCTTATCTTAAAAAATGTTTCAGCCAGCCTGACACAGGTCCGCTCTGCAGGTCGACCATTGCAGAAGAACCCCTGGGAGGGCTGTGCCAAGGCCTTTATACTCTAAACTACTTATACAATATTTACAAATTTTCCCCAATGCCATGCAACCTCTTTACAATGTCCAGTTATTTCCCCATCCAATCTGTGGTTCCCAGGGTGCAACTTCAACATGTATGACATGAAGAAGAAGGAGGAAGAAGCCCACCACACCCAGGATCTTCCATCTTGGCCACATGGCTCTTAATATAAACAATCCAAAAACCTACTTATACTACATTCTAATGTTCTAATTTACACTCTACTTGTCATCATTTTCTGTGTCTCTTCCCTCAGCGTTGGCAAATTCTCCCAAGGAGCCAAATCCAGCCCCTGCGGCTCCTGGACAACACTCGGGGGTCTCAGAGGGATCTGCCAGAGGGATTTTAGCATCCCCAGAGGAGCCAGGGAGGTACCCTGGACTCCCACAGAGAGGTAGTTGAACAGTTCAAAAGGCGTAATGAATCCCTTAAATGGGACTCCAGCCATGCGTGGGGTCCCAAACAGTGGTTATCTAGACCTCCTCCTGGCTAGCTCAGTACCAGGAGGACGCCCAGAGCCCTGCACGAATGAGATAAAAGACCAAAAGAGGCTCCCTTCCCCAGAGTGTTCTGAGCTTTATTATCAAAGGCTACAAGGGAAAAGAGAGAGCAGCACTGGCAGCCTGGGCTTTTTCAAGCCCTCAGTTAGGGGCAAAGGGAACCCAGACCGCAACAAATCAGCTCTGGCCTGAGGGAAAGGGGAGGGGAAAGGATTAAACTATGAGACAGACTATAGGGGCATCCAGGGAAAAACCATCTTCAATGCAACATAAACCACATTAGTGAAATACAACACAGGAGGACACTTGTCCTGAGGACAAGCCATCTTCCCACTAAAGACTGAGGCAAAGAAGGTGTTAAGCACTTCTGCCTTCTCCTCATCTGTAGTTACTAAGTTTCCTCTTGCATCCAGTATAGAACAAAGGTTGGTCTTACCCTTCCTTCTGCCATTAACATGTTTGTAAAAATATTTTAATTATCCTTTTTAAAAGTTGCCAAATTTTGTTTGAACTGAGCTTTGGCCTCCCTATTTTTTTCCTTAATGCCTTAGCAATCCCCTTAAATACTTCCTGAGAGACCTGACCCTCCTTCCAACGATGATACATCATCTTTTTATTCCTAAGTTACTTCAAAACCTTGTTGCTCACCCAGGCTGGACGTTTGCCTGGTCGACTCATGTTTCAGCACACAGGGACAGTCTGTTCCTGTGCCCTCAAGATCTCTGTTTTGAAGCACACCCAGCTTTCCTGGACTCCTTTGTTTTTAAGGGCTACTTCCCAAGGAACACTCTGAAAAATCTTCTAAATAGGCCTAAGTCTTCCCTCTGGAAGTCCAATGTAAAAGTGTTACTGATGTCCCTACTCACTTCACCAAATATTGAGAACTTTCTAATTTCATGATCACTGTGCCCCAAGAACTCTCCAACCATCACATGTCCCACCAGACCATCTCTGTTTGCAAACAACAGGTCTAACATAGTTCCTCCCTTAATGGTCTTAGTCACCAGCTGTGAACAAAAGTTGTCCTTCATACACACTCTAAGAACTTCCGGGAGTGTAGCTTTTCTGCTGTATTTAGTTATATGTAGATGTTAAAGAAGGCCATGCAAGAATTTTGGTCCAAGAACACAGAGAAAAACGATGGCCTGTTGCTTATTTTACTAGGCTGTTAGAACCAGTGTCCAAAGGCTGGTCTCATTGTCTGCAGAACACAGCTTTGATGGTATCAGAGGCCCAAAAACTGACAGTAGGAGGATGTCTGACTGGTAAAGTTTCAAATCAAGTTAAGGCTTTGTTAACTGAGATAGCCTCTAAGTGGATGACCAGCGCTTGGTTATTACAGTATGAATCTTGTTTATTGGAACAGGAGGACTTAGAATTGAAAAGTGAGGAAGGGTTTAACCCAGCCTCCTGTCTGAACAACCCTGAAGAAGGGGGCCAGGAAGAAACCCATTACTGTATTCAAGTGATAGGTGTCCAGAACAAGGATGGGGAAGATGTGCAAGACACTCCCTAACCTAAGGGAGAAAATGTGTTTATTGATAGATCTTCAAAGGCGGTAAAAGGGAAGTGATTTACAGGATATGCTATCATTAATGGAAGGGAATTAAAGGAAGGGGGGAGGTTGCTGCCTACATGGTCAGTTCAGTCAGCAGAGAAGTATGTGCTTGTGAATTATATCAGGACAATATAATGAATATTTTTGCTGATTCTAAATATGCATATGGGGTGATGCATGCATTTGAGAAACTGTGGGAAGAAAGATGTTTATTAACCTGCAGTAAGAAAATGTTAGCTCACGAGAGCTTAATTTCTCACCTATTGGAGATGGTGAATTTGCCAAAAGAGGTGGCAATAATAAATGTTAGGGGACACCAGGCGGGGTGTTCAGAGGAGGCAGGTGTCCCTGGGGGCAAGGTCCCAAACAGGAGGGGAGGGATCTGACTCAGAAAGGGGAGCAAAGGGAGATCCTCTGCCTGCAGCCATGTGGTCTGCGCCATTTTCTGCAGCAGGGGTAGGGGGAAAACTTTCAGAAAATAGCTTTTCCTGCAGCAGGAGAGGGGGTGTAGGGAGAGGGGAACCTGGAGGATAGGTTTCTGGCTGAGGTTCAGCATTTCCTGAACATTCATCAGAAAGTTGAATACCTACAGCAATTAAAATAAACAAAAGAAAAATTTTTATCACTGGAAAGTCGTAATTTTGCAACTTGATCCCAGCCTCATTTAAAAAATGCAGTAAGATACATCTGCTGAGAGTAGATGTATCTTACTGGCATTTCACCCCAAGTCTCTTCCCAGCACCTGAGAGTAAAAGGAGAAAAAGCGAAAAGTGCCCCAAAATTTGAAACTCACCAAAGTGTGGTCAAAAAGCACTCTCGGGGTGGTCTATATGCATTCACAAAGTAGATGTCCCTGTTCGGGCACCATTTGCTGCATTTGTTTGTTGTTTGCGGTGAGTGCAAGAAGCAGGAAGGGCCTTTGCAGGGGTTTCACAGAGAAGTTTATTTCTGCCACCTGTATGCACTGTCCATGGTTTGGAGAACAAAGGCAAAGGGGCTTTGTGAGGGTCCAGGTTAAGTACATGGGATGAGCAGGCGTGGAAGAAGACTTAGAGAACAATTACCAGGGGGCATGGGAGTGTCACAAGGGTGGAGTTAGGGCATGGGAGCAAACAGGGAAACAGGGAGAAAGTGATCAAAAGGCTGATGGACAGGGAGAGGGCACAGAGCTGACCCAGGGAACAGAATAGGAGTTGCTTTGGCTGGATAAAACAGGATCTGTTATCAAGAGGAGGCAGCTGAGAGAGGCCTTTCATGTTCCCTAATTGGGAATGCCTTTCTGGGTCTCCACATGAAATCAACAATCCCGACAGGGTAATAAACCATCCCCAAGACAAATATTAATGCACAAGTCATCTTTGATCTATGTTATGCTGCATTGATTTAACTTCTAGTTCACTAATTACTGTAACTGTTTCACCTTTAGTACATATTCTTTAAAATTAAGTCAAATATTTCAGCTATTTTTTTAAATAATAGCAAAGGCTTCCTTTCTTATGGAATATTCCAGAGCAAGAGTGTCCATGGTAGAATTATGCTGTCACAATCAAAAGTGTCATTAATTCGGGTATAGTTTGTGCTGATAATATGTCTAGAAATAAAAGTTTTTAGATTTTTTCCTACTTTTACATGTAACCATTATTTTATATATTTAGGAGGTGAGGGCGATGTTCATGTCTATGGGAGCTGCTGAAATAGAAACTTGAAGCAGCCTCATGTGTCTGTGTGTGGAAGCAGCTTGTCCTGGTTTAGGAGAAAATTAGGGGAAAAATCTCCCAAAGGAGCCCCCTAAGAAACAACCCCCCAGAACTCCTCCCCCCTCCCACTACCAGGTTCGGGAAGAACTTCCTCCAAGGGAAAAGTGGAAAAAACTTGTTTATTTAGCAAACACACAAAAAAACCCACTCCCCAACACAAGGAAAAAAAACAGCCACGGACGCCAAAGTAATTTGTCACCCGTCTGAGTAGATGTACAGCCTCAGAGCATCTCCAGTGCCGAGGAGGGCAGAAAATGCATATTTCTTGTCACGAACGAGCAGAGTCCGGGATCTTCTTGGTGTTCCCGGTCGTCTGAAATCAGGCTCAGGTGGTATTCCTAGCTAATAAGGGAAAAAGATGTAAAAAAGAGGCAAAAAAAGAAAAGCAGATAAGCCAAGCAAGGGGGAAGCGGGGGCGGGGGGGGGGGGGGGGGGGGGGGGGCGGAAAGGGGGCAGCCAAGCAAGCAAGCAGCAGTTACCAAGCCAGCCGAGCAACAAGAGAGAGCGGGAGCAGGGGGAGCGGGGAGGAACGCAGCAGCCCCTTGCTGGCAGCGGCAGTCGCACACTAGTCAAAACAAACCTTCCAAGCATGAGCAGCACACGATTTGAGGATACAAAGTGTTGTAACATCAACCCAGGACACAGCTCTAATGCTGGCAGCCATGTGTGAGCTGGGAAATTAACATCAGCAGTCTGGAAACACGTCACAGAAATGGGTTAAAAGGGGATAGACTTGTTCCAGGCATCTAAAAATCACTTTTGGTTTTGCAGCGACCCCGAAAAAGGCATCCCTGATGCTGCCTGTCACCGCTCGTGTGGCTCCTGCCTGCCACTGGTGCCACTGACCCCACAACCTGTGTCTGCACCTTGGAAAATGCCATGGAAAATTGCACTGAAAGTGCTGGGTCAGCACTGCAATCATGCTCAGGCAGCCAAATATACAGAGTGGGGTCATTCCAGGCCACAATTTTTTTCCTTATCCAATGTGCTTGCGCATGATGCCGCCATCTTTAGAAGGACAAAAAAGCCCAATGCTGAACCACCATCCATGGTGTGGCGTCACATGACTTCCACCCTCCCTCGCCATCTTGGATGCTGGCAGAAGCCACTTCCGGCTAAGCTGCCATCATTGGTATGTAACTATTAAAGTCCCCTAATACAGGTGTCTTTTAAGCTGCCTGAACCCAACCTCAACTTCTATGAGATCCCTGCACTTTCAGTGTGATTTTTCAGGCATTTCCCTGATAGTTGCAAAATATTAAAAAAACAGGTTACGAAATACCAAACCCCCAGATTACAAAACTACAAAAGCCCATGTTAAGAAATATTGAAAAATCATCAGGCTACAAAAATAGCAAAAAAACTTAGATCACAAAAAACTAGGTCCCAAAAAATAAATAAAAAAGGTCCAAAATACCAGAACAATCTAGTTTCAAAATAATAGAAAACCAAGTTTCAAAATCCCAGTTATATAATACCAGAATACAAAGTTCATAAATAGTCAAGTAATCCAGTTCTGCAATACCAGAACATCAAGTTCCAAAATACCAAAAAAAATCTGTTTCAAAATACCAAAAAAAATCTGTTTCAAAATATCAGAAAATCAAGTTCCAAAAATAAAAATAACCCAGTTTCTAAATATTGAATTCAAAAATACCCATTTCCAGATGTCTCATATGGGCAGGATTCCCAAATCTAAAAAAATGCAATATTGTAAAAATGGGATCTGTGCTACCAAAATGGATATTTTCTCCTTGCATTGGTTTTGAATGACCTGGTTTTTGGTAGCAGAGGGGCGACAAAGATGGCTTATGTGAGAAACTGCTGGAAGCTTCCACCATGTCCAACAGAGCCAATCTCTGGTGTCTTTGAAGACAGACATGCTGCTGACCAAAGCTGGGCCAATGAGAGAGGTTGGTAACTGTTGCTGTTGGGGTGGGCGTGACATACAAATCGACATATCACATTCCAGAAGGCTAATACCCCATTTATTGCAACAACAGGCTGCCTTTCTACACTATACAAAGTTTAAACTTGTTCATTGGTTACAATAGACCAACATAGCGTTCATTGGTGTAAAATCCATCTCCACCTCTGTTTTTCCCAAGACTTTTCTAAAAATACTTTTCCCAGCAGCAACTTTTCTTTCCCGCTTATCTCCTTCTTCTCTTCTTGGTCTCCAGGCCAATGGCCTTGATAGGATTCCTTTCAGAAATAACCCTAATTAATTAATTTTGTCTGGGTCACAGACCAGCTGTAAGCCTCTCCACAATTTCCCCTTGTTTTACATTTAAACTAAAAATGCCGCTGCTAAGGATTTTGAAGGGCCATTGCAAAAATCCAAGCAGACAGAGGGGGGACAAAACAATACTTCAACTTACAAAAAGCCATTCAATTATCCTCATTTTCAAACTTAAAATATTCCCATAAACTGACTCACTGCAATCTAACAAGTCCTTACAATACATACTCTCAAATTCTTGGCATCCATAACCATGCCCTAACAATAAAAAAGGTACATCAACAACAAGGCATGCAAAAGATGGATTTTCAAATACCATTACATAATCTGCAATCCCATGATGACACATTTGTGGCAGAATGATACTTTCACTCTTAGTTAAACAAATTTCCCTCCACATAGAGTTACATTTTGTGGTCAAAAGACCACGTCATCTGTCCAGTCACCAATTAGAATTAAGCAGCATCCACTGACCTATACAACTTTCCGCTGCTATTGAATTACCAAAATATGAGTATTGGTCTAATACCAATACTCAACTGTGACAGACAAAAGACTCTCTAACAGTTTAAAGTTAGAAAGTGTATGTTTATTCAGCGCTGAGGTAATCCTCTAATACGCACTGCCAAATCACAGGTGATCACAAAGTCTATTAGGAAAGGATTCAAACAAATACATATTCATAATAACAGCCCCTCCCATCCCCCGCTTCCTATGGTAAGTAGCTTGAATAGCTATTAAGCATGCGTGATTGACTTGTTAAATTAAGTCTGGGGTTGTTTTTGTGGGGAGGGGTCTTAAAAGGAGGAAGTAAGGTGAGTCTTCCTCACCTTAAACTCTCGACCTTTTCTATCACTGACAATGCAAATGATTTCTGGGAATAGTCCAATTTTCCAAAGAATGGGTTTCTAGTTGCATTGTCTATGTTCCTTTGTATCTGCTCCCTAGTTTCATCTTTTCCCATTGTAAGCGCAGCTGAACAAACATGAAATGACAGACAATCAATTATTTAAGTTTCAGATAAGTACTCCCTTCTAACTTTTAATTGTTTTCTGCAAGGTAACTAAAATCCTAATTTTCTAAGATTAGTGTTTCACTATGATAATGGGCAACCAACCTAGTTGCTTAAGGTGTCGACTTGCAGCTACTAATTCAATACACTTATGCAAAAGCAATACCTCTCCCCTAGGTACATTAAGTTCCTCTATTTTGGTGCAATAAATTTCCTATTAGAAGGCAGTGACTTAATAAGCCACTTATTAAAAAATATTTTAAAAATGCATCAAAAAACTTATTGGAAGTTTCAAGTTATGTGTGATCAGTTTTTAAAGAAATTATATGTACACTGGAATATTTGAATTGGCAAAGCAAATAACTAAGAAATGTATAATTTTCCAAAAGGCAAAAGTACGTTTTATTGGTGGTAATAGACCATTTAACTCACTGGGTAGAAGCTGTTCCCACTGTCAGAGCTACAGCTAATGTAGTATGTAACTTTTTTTTTTTTTTTAATTATTCCCAGATATGAAATGGTTAATACAGCAAGTAACTCAAACCTTGGGAATAAAATAAGAATTACACACTCCATGGCATACAAAAAGTTCAGGCCAAGGAAAGAGAATAAACTAAACTTTAAAAAGAACTTTAACAAAATTATCAATAATAATAATTGAAACCCAAATGTTGTAAGTAAAATGTTTATCTTAACTCTCTTAAAGGTCCAAACACAACCCAAGTTAAACCTGGAAGTGTCATCCAATAAAATGGTGTTTGGATTACTCTTTTTAACCACCCAACATGAAACTACTAATTATGAAGTACATAAAATAAGTGTTAAAAAAATATGTCATTACAATAGCAAAAACACTTGAAAACTTGCAGTTGAAGAAGATAATCCCTCAAACCACACCTTTAAAATTTAAAATCCATAGTATCCATTCAGGGGGATAGGTATTAGTAAAAACATTGGGAAAAATGATTTTTAACTCCACAATAGAAAAAGTCAGTTCGAGGTACTACTAACAACTGAAACAGAAATCCAGACCAGGGAACAAAGGTGAATCCACACCAGCAGAATCAAAAGACCTGTGGAAAAACCTAAAGAGTGGACTATAACATTTGAACTGAGCAATACCAAAGTGACTCTTAAGCAGGGACTGGGTGATATAAACTGGCAGGACCTAAATGATCCAAAGAATGTACAAAAATCACACCCGATTGGGAAATAAGGCCAAGCTTATATCAGTAGTTTCAAGTACCATCTGGACACGTTCTGAGATGCCTCCAATACCCCTTGGGGAAGAATACTTCTACTTCAAACAAGAGGATCAGGACTGTTTTGGTCAGAGTTCTCATATTCTGGCTTTAACCTGTGACTTATACAAAAAAGAGGAGGAATTACAACTTTCACCAGTGCCACACTATATACTCTGTCTAATTCATCCCAATACTGGACATACTAGCTAAGCTAAGTATAAATGTTTAAATTGTGGAAAAATTAGTATTGTAATTCACAAAATCAATGCTCTTGTTGTAAGAAGTGTTGAGTGCCAAATTTATTCTCTATACAGATAAAACTAAAAAACGCTGAAATAATAACTTTGCTTTCTAAATGTGAATTTCTAGTGCCTATTGAATGGGAAATACTTAAGGAAGGGTGAGAATCTAAAGTTAAGAAGTGTCAAAGACGATTTGCCTGAAAATTAGCAAAAATAAGTGACAAGGAAATAGAGGGCAAGACTGAGTTGGCCACTGTACTTGCCACTGAGAAGATCATATACACCTGCTATGTGTAGCAACCCCATAGGCATGACAAGTGGAAGTATACGCCATAGTAGACCTGTTATTCCTTTTTCTGTCACTCCTGTTTTTCGTCTTTTCCCTTATGGGATACCAACCAAGTCATGTCACAGATGCTACCAGAAGCTCTATATAGAAAGACACCGAGGTTATTCTTATTGCACACACCCATGTCAACAGCCACTGTTATAATCAATCCAAGTTAAGTACTTGTATGCAAAATGAAAAAAATACTAAATTGCAAAAAACTTAAAGACAAATAGTAATAAGTTAAGGAATAAATGTCCAACAGGAAATAAATAGATATGTTTCACATTTACCATTAAAAGTCTAAGATTTAAACAACTACTAAACATAAAAGCCAGTACAACAATCTAACTCTGTGCCAATTTCACTTCAATAGACATACTACTTAGGCACAAAATGACAATTAAATATATAAAACTCCCATTTATATGCTTAACCAAATTATCAAACTTCAAGCAATAGGAAAATTAGCTAAACAAATGTCTCAAACCCGAGCAGAAGTGTACCAAAACTGTGTGGCATTTAATTATTTGTTAACTAAGAAAAGTAAAGTTTGTGAGAAGTTTAACGTGCCTGAATGTTGTTTACAAATTAATGATAACAAACAAATAGTTACTCAGCTAGCGAAAAATATTAAACAGCTAGCACACCTCCCAGTTCAGAAATAAAATTATATTCTTCAAGAACAATAGTAAAATCAATTGTTTAATAGAGTCTAGTAGAAAAAGCAGAATTCATGATACTGTGTTCAGTACTAAGGTTACTGTTTTTGACATGTCTAATTCCATGTTTTGCTCAGGCTCATACACTCAGTAATCCAAGGCATGCACATTTCAGCCATTCCCATTGATCCCAAACTTGCCGCCTCAGGGAAAGCTAACAAACTAATGATATTAACTAAAAAAACCACAAACAAACAAACCCCTGTGCAAAAAGCACTATCTCAATTTGAAAAACAGACATGAATCAATAAAATAAAAAAAAAAAACGAAGATGGGAGATTGTGAGATGTTGCATAGGGATTTGTGTCATTATAGAAAGACACCATGGAATCAATATAAAGAAGAATACTAAACTTTAAGTAATGCATAGACGTGAGACAAAGGAAAATATAATTATTTCCTTATATTTGTTAAAAACACTTTGCTGTGAATTGCTGGCTTTTTGCTGTTTTGTATTTTTTGCCACTATAATTTTGAATTGTAGCCACTCTTTATGTATAAGGAAACGCAGGCTTGTGTGAACATGAAAAGACTTGTTATTGCTGTTATCTGCTTGCTAGGAGTGTAACCTAATGTTATAAATGAGAAACAAAAAGTCTCAATATTCAGCAAAATTTAGATTGCTTTATTTTATATAGATGGAGCAAGCAGTGCTGGGGAACGTGAGGGATCACCACCCACCCCACGCTCCATCGAACTTTGGTTTGCAACTTCTCTTTATAGTATGGTTTCTTGTTGTAATCAATAATTGTTCTTTATAATTATATACCAAGATGTAACATGCAAAACCTGAGAGAAAGAGATGTTTCCTTTCATAGTTTTAAATTGGTTTCTTTGTAACAAAAAGGTAAATAGTACTTTCAAAATAACTGTATATATATTTGAATAGTTATAGCTATTTACAAGTCATTTAGAATATCATTGGTTATTTTGCTAAGGATAGATAACAAAGCCAAGTATTCTAAAGTTATTATTAAAAGATTTCTTTTAAAGATATGATAGGGAGGCCCTCACAGTCTATGTCTTAGTTCTGGACAAACTATGGCCTTGACTGGCAGGGAAAGTTATCGAATACAGGTGTTTCTGTGCTAAAGATGAAAACAAGTCACTTTGACTAGCTGATTTGGCTTTGCAGAAGCTAAAACACTTTCCTTTGAAATAGATAGGGGAGCCTTATCCGGAGAAGACACTCTAAGTCCTCATTGTGTAAAGGAGGCTCCTCAGTGATGGCAGACCCTGGGTGATAGTAAAGCATATAGGTAATTGTACGATTCACCTTGTTAATTTCATTCAAAAGTGCATGTTTTGTTCCTGTTATAGTTCTTAAAACAAAGAAAGGGGGGAAAGAAAAATGCAGATGTAGTAGATGTACGCTCCCCTCAAAAGTCTTAGGTGCTCTCATGTTCTCATGTTTGTATCATGTTTTTCAATCTTTCAATCCAATCATAGCATAACCTAGAATGCCAACAGTTCATCAGAAGCAGATTGTCAATGATTTGTCATCACCTTACTTGAACTTCAAGACTCAAATATTTAGAAAACATCAGTGGTAGAAATATGTGGGTTTGAAATAGTTTTGAGTTAAATTGTTTATTGTTTGTGATGCCTAGAACAGCTGGAGCAGAGGTTACACAGAGTTAATGGCTCCAAGATGGAAGCAAAAGAGGGCTTGGTCACAGGATCTCACATCTTTATAGATTTTAGCCCATTTGCATTCAGGAGTGTAATATATGTTATAAAATAATTTGTGTTGGTTTGCAATTTATGTGAAATAAAACATAATTGTATAAATAAAAAAATAAATAAGAAAATCTTTAGAACATAGGCAGCAGTGGGGGAAAAAGGACTGCTTCACGAGAATTGCAAAACTGCAGCTATAGAGATGGCTCTTTCGAAGACAGTCCGGGGAACACCCAAGCAATGAACACTTGATAAGTGTCACTAATCAAGATAACCATAGTCAGAGAAAACTATATCTCAATACTGGATTCCCATAAGCTAATATCTTCATTCATCGAAATTCATCGCTTCCCAAAAATGGCTTTGTCCAGCCGAACGCAGAGAAAGAAAGCTACATGAATATGCAAAACAATGAAAAGAAAGAAGGTCCTCTGCCCCAGGCGAAGAAAAACTGTATAAAACCAAACATAGTCTAGACGACATTCGTGAACATGGGGGATCCAAAGCAATAGAGTTAGGGTCAGTGTGTCTTCACCCAGCTCAAATCCCAGGCTCGGTGCTATCCTATTTTGATTGTGGCTATCTAAGACTGTATTTCGGTCGTGAAATAAAAATCTTTTCTTTTGATTATTCTTAATTTGGATTGATCGTTTTATTATCTATAACAGGAGTCAACCATCCAATTAATAGTCTCAAATGTGAAGTTTCATCCTCCTTGTTTGCTTGCTGGCTGTCATGGTCCACCCAATTCAAGAGCGAGTCGCGACTGGTTCTTTTATGGATCTCGGAGCGCAAAAGACACAGCAGGGGACAAAACCAGTTTACTTCTACAGAAATGCACTTTATTTAGTGCCAACCAAAATGCGATAGTGGGACAGAGACAGAGAGAGAGAGAGAGAGAGAGAAAGGGGAGTCGGGATTATAGCTACCAAGACGGGCAGACGAATCCTCGTGGAGTCAGCCGGTAGGTGTCCGTTGCCGTCTGGGGAGATCTCAGGGGGTCTCCTCTGAGAAAGTCACTTTTATAGTCCTTTCCCAAAGCGAGTGGCTTCTGGCTAAAAGGTGGGAAGATTTATGAACTATTGTATGTGGAGCTCGTTACGTGGGGGAACAGGTGGAAACAGGATGCTTCAAGGCACATCAGACCATCTTTGTCGTCATGAACACACGCGGGTCAGCCCATACTGACCAGTCCATTGTTCTTCCATCTGTGGGAGCTTGTTGATTAAACTCCCCATGACTAGTTGTCATGAGAAACCAGTCCTGGTAGGCATCACCTGCGGAACAGTCCCTTGGCGTTCCTGCCATCCCTGGCCAGCGCAAGCCTCAGGCGAGGGTCGTTGGGCAGAAACAGATGAGAGGCTCACACGAACTCTCACACTGGCCCACCCTCCTCTTTTCACATTGTTTATGATTAGGGCCAGAAGTTTGAAGAAATTGTCCTTGAGTCCATAGCTTAAATTGGACCATTTTGTCTTCATCAATCTAAGCACAACGGAAAAGCACACCCAAGCAGAACAAAAAACTCAGAACTTAAGGCATCGATTTCCCCCCTTTAGCGTCTTGACAAGGCCTCTAACTTGTTGAATCTCTGTTCTTAATTTTACTGACAACAAGTACTTAATGACTGATAAGTGTCTAATAATAATAAATATCTTACATAAGTATCTAATAGCAAATACATATTAATAATAAACATAAACCTTATAACAATAAACATCTAATAAGAATAATATCTTATACAATCAAATATTATATAAAAAAGAATTGTAATTAAAGAAGAGGAATCACTTTAAATATACTATAATTTATATCAGTCTTTGTTGTTGCAATTGTTCAGGAGCAGAGGCTTTCTTAATTCTGGAGTAGTGAATCCAGGGTCCTCTGCCATCCACTTTGGCTGCAGTGAAGGTTGTTAGCAGGACTTTAAATGGTCCTTTCCACTTGGCTTGCAGAGGATCACTGTCCCACCACTTCACATAGACCCAGTCTCCAGGCTGGAACAGATGTTCAGGTGTGTCCAGTCCTATGGGTCTGGAGAGCACAATCTAACTCTGGAGCTTCTGTAAAGTGGAACTTAAAGCCATTAAATAATGTTGCAAATCACGTTTCCCTTTCATGTGAATTTCACCTGGAATATGTGGAATTTGATACAGTTCGCCATACAGTATTTCGTAGGGACTGATGTTATCTCTCCACTTCGGTTGGATGCGAATTCTCAGTAAAGCTATAGGTAGGGCCTGAACCCATGTCATGGATGTCTCCTGACAAATTTTAATAATTTGTCTTTTGAGAGTCCCATTCATACGTTCAACTTTACCACTCACCTGGAGTCTCTAAGGTGTGTGCAGATCCCAAGCAATTCCCAAAATCCGGCTAATGTCTTTAACCACTGTAGCAACAAAGTGTGGTCCCCTGTCTGATGACATTCCCAAGGGAACCCCGAACCTTGGAATTATGTGGTTAAGCAAAACTTTCACCACCTCCTTCTCTATGTTAGTGCGACTGGGTAATCTTCTGGCCATCCACTGAAGGTTTCAACTAATACCAGTATATACCGGTATCCCTCTTTCCATGGTTACTCCCCAAAATCTATTTGCCAGTAATCCCCAGGAAGATCTCCTGCCTTTGTTACTCTTTACACAACTCTCTTTCTTGTGTCAGGGTTGTTTTTACAGCAAATTTCGCATTTACTTACTACTGATTGTATAATATCAGTCATTCCCTTTCCTGTTACTACCTTTCTTAGGTGTTTCAAAAGGTTTTCAACCCCAAAATGTGTGGTTTCGTGTTCTCTTTGAACTAATTCCTGAAGGATCAGGAGTGGGACTATCACCTGTTTTGTCAATGTAACAGCCCATACACCTTCTGTGATTTCAGCTTTAAGAAATTTTATTAGTTTGTGATCTGCCTGATCATATTTTGGGGTGTACCCCAACAAATCAATCTCTTTTTGCAGAAATACTGCAAGAATACCTTTTTCTGCCATCCTTCTTGCTGTTTTATCAGCAAGACAATTTCCCAATTCTGGAGCAGTTTTCCTCTTTTGGATATTTCTACAATGCATGATAGCTACTTCTGCGGGTTTTTTAATGTTCTCTAAGAAGGCAAGTATTTGCTCAGCATGATTGATTTGATTAACTTGAGTATTCAAGAGTCCTCTCTCTTTCCAGATGGCTCCATGGGCATGGACAACACTAAATGCATATTTAGAGTCAGTCCATATATTTACCTTTTTCCCCTCACTCAGGTCTAGAGCTCTCATTAATACAATCAGTTCCGCTTTCTGTGATGACACATCTGCTGACAGGGCCTTTGCCTCAATCACCTTGTCCTGTGTGGTCACTGCATAGCCTGTCATCCTTTTGCCATTTTTCAGGAAGCTGCTTCCATCTGTAAAAAGCTCCCAATCTGGATTCTCCATGGGCACATCTTTCAGATCTGGTCGGCTGGAATAGGCCTCTACAATTATCTGCAAGCAGTCATGCTCTGGCTCATTGTCAATTAAAATGGAGGACAGAAACATGACAGGGTTAACAACAGAAGTTGTTTTCAGGGTAACATTGTCTTGCTCTAATAACAGTGATTGGTATATCAGCATCCAGTTGCCAGACAGCCAATGTCCCCCCTTTTGCTCAAGAACAGCTGCCACTGCATGGGGTACATGCACTACAATGTGTCACCCAAGGGTAATTTTTCGGGCCTCCTGGATCAAGATGACAGTGGCTGCCATGGCCATTAGGCACCCCGGCCAACCTTGGACAACACTGTCTAGCTGTTTAGAAAAGTAGGCCATAGTTCTCTGCTGGTTCCCAAGACGCTGTGCTAGCACCCCCAAAGACATATTCTGTCTCTCATATGTAAAAAGTTCAAAAGGTTTAGTTAGATCTGGCAGTCCCAGTGCTGGAGCTGACATCAATGAGCATTTCAGCTGTTTAAAAGCTGCTCTAGTGTGTTCAGTCCATGGAATAATTCCTCTCTTGGCTGCTTTTAACACCCCATATAGGGGCTTTACTAGAAGTCCATAATTTGCTATCCACAAATGACACCAACCTACCATTCCCAGGAAAGCTTTCATCTCTCTCACTGTGTGGGGCTGTGGGAGACAACAGATGTCTTCTTTCCATTCTTTGCTGAGCTGTCTGTGTCCACGGAAGATCTCAAGTCCCAAATAGACGACTGTTTCTTTAGTAATCTGTGCTTTGTCTTTAGACACTCTGTACCCACTAAGTCCCAAGAAGTTTAATAAACTTACAGTGAATCATATGCAGTCATCTCTGGTCCTGGCTGCAATCAAGATGTCATCCACATATTGAATAACTCCCTCTGGCTCCTGTTTTATCCAGTCTTCCAATTCCTTTGCTATCTGGTTTCCAAATATGGTAGGTCTATTCTTGAAACCCTGGGGTAAAACTCTCTAGGTAAGTTGACATTTTCTCCCTGTCATGGGATTTTCCCACACAAAAGCAAAAAGGTCTTGACTATTTTTGTGTATAGGAATGCAGAAAAAAAGCATCTTTCAGATCTAGAGCAGTAAACCAACCAAATTTGCTTGTCAGTGTGTGCAAATATAACTGTGTCTTTTTCCTAATTACTTAGGATCAGACAAAGTATCTGCATGGGTTAGAAAGGATACAAAAGACGCTCTTTCAGGTACCAGGTTTATTCCATGGCGATGGTAAGGCAGGAAAGAGGCAGATTCTCTCCGGGAGAGGGGTATTCAGGAGAGGGTAATGGGAGTGGCCTTGGATGGCAGCCAATGGGGTAAGGACACAGGGGGTAATACAGGAACTCCAGGTGGGCTACAAGGTCACAGGGGAAGGTCACAGGACAGGAAGAAGGTCAGGGAGCCAGGGACCAACCGGAAGAGACGGACAGAGGTATGCTGAATCATTCCTTTTACCTCATTACAACATCTCCCCGTTTTTTGTTTTTTTAAGTAGGGGGTGATATTAAACTAATTCTAATCCGAATTATTTTTTTGCCCACCATTTGTAATAAGAAGGAGGGTTAAATTGTTCTATATTTGTCATCTCTATATGATTGTCTACTAAGGTAGAAGGAATGATACCATTAATGGCCTTAAAAATTAAATGACATAAGATCCCAAATGCCATTATTACAAGGAAAATAACAACAAAGAATAACAAAATTGTTTTACAATAGAAGTCCACCACCCTGAGAACCCCCAGCTTTTAAACAGTTCATTGAGTCAATTTTCTGATTTTTTGTTAACAAGAAGACAACTTTGATGAGGTTCTTCACAGGGTTAACTGAAGGGTAGCTTTTATCTAAAAGAAAAAACAAACATTTTAAAACATATTATAAGTCTCTTTCTGTTGGAGGGTATTCCTTCATGAAATTTTTGTTTTCTTTTCCTCTGCGGCGTCTTCATTTCGAAGCAACGGTTACTTGCTTCTCATCCTCTTCTGCTGTAGCTGGAGTTTTGGGAACAAAAGGTTTAACCCACTTTTGGGGAATCCACCGAGGGCCTGAGGGAGTGGATACACATGCATAACCCCTTCCCCAGGTTCTTAGCCCATAGGGACCCTTGGTTTTCCATGTTTCTGGATCCCTAATCAACACTGGTGGATGCTGAGACAATTTAAACTGTTTACTGCTGTTAAAATGACGGACCACAGAGAGACTCATATTTTCAAATGAACAATTCAAGAAATTGATTGTGAACTGCATTTTACAGAGCTTTAGCTGGGGAGACATCCACACAGTTGAACTGCTTTGCCTAGCTAGAACTTGTTCGAGTGTCTGGTGTGTGCCCTCGATCACAGCTTGGCCTGTAGGGGAGTATGGGATGCCTGTTTTATGATTTACTCCCCACTGCTGGGTGAATTCCAGGAACTCCTTGGATGTGTATGCTGGGCCACTATCTGTTTTTATTTCTCTAGGGATCCCCAAAACTGAGAAGGCTTGTATTAGGTGTTGTTTTGCATGTGCTGTCTTTTCCCCTGTGTGAGCTGAGGCATAAACTGCACCTGAATATGTGTCAATACTCACATGAACATATTTGAGGCATACAAAACTTGGAATGTGTGTGATGTCTGTTTGCCACACCTCACAGCTGCCAAGGCCCCGAGGGTTAACCCCTGTACCCAGCGATGGCATGGCCTGGAGCTGGCAGCTGGGACAGGTGGCCACAATGACTCTAGCCTGACTCCGTGTTAGCTGGAACTGACGGACCAAACCTGGTACATTCTGGTGATATTGCTGGTGGCTCAGCTTTGCCTGTTGGAAGATGTCAGGAAGGCGTGCCTTTTCAGCTGGAGCTGCAAGAGTGCCTGCCATACGGTTCCCTTCTGTGATCTCACCTGGCAAGTCCATGTGTGACCTCACATGCATCACATAGAAGGGATGCTCTCTGTGAAACCAGATAGATTAGTTTTGACAGCAGCCTAAAGAGCTGCTCATTATCGATGTCTTTAAGCACTGCCTGCTCCGCTCTAGACACTACCCCAGCAACATAAGCTGAATCTGTTACCAGATTAAGAGGCTCTGAGAACTTCTCAAAGGCTCTCACAGCTGCAGCCAGTTCTGCAATTTGGGGTGACCACTCCACAAACTCAACATCAGCTTCCCAATGCCGAGTCTGGGGATTTCTCCAAGTCATCACCGACTTATGAGAGGCCCCTGATGCATCTGTGAACACTGTGAGTGCCTCAAGCTGTCTCCTGCTCCTCTTCTCACGATGGATGAGGTGGAATTCCTCATTAAACAACTTATGAGCTAGCTGTGAACAGATATGTGTCCACTGTAGCTATCCAGAGATATCTGGAGGCTGGCATTGCTTTGTAGCAGATGTTCAAACATCTCTTTTTTCAGCCTTTCAGGAGAATTCTTTCCCTCCCCAGAAAGTTTAACTGGCAAGTGTATGTATGTGAAGTCACAACCGGACAGTTCACGCAGCCTCATTCTTGCTTTTTGAATCAACTGAGCCATAAGCTCCTGTGGTTGTGTAATAGTTTTGGATCTTTGGTGGGAGAGGAAGACCCATTCTATGATTAGGAGTGAGTCCCTCTGCCCCTCAACCCACTGAAATATTAAACCATGTAAGTGTGGCAGTTTCCCCAAAACAATGAAATTGAAAGGCAGTTCAGGCTTACTTATAGGTGGCATCTTACCTTGATGGCCTGAGGCATCATGGGCCTATCGAGCCAGGAACAACTTTTTTTTATGTTCTTAATTTAAGTTTATTTTTGAGACTTTTATTTGTGCAGGTTGATTTACCTGCTTGTTGTGCTTGTGTTTTTTATTAGCTTGACTTTTGGGAACATGGGCATTTACATGACGGACTTTTACGGGGAGCTTTTTTACCCGAGTGGCAATGTTTTTTTACTTATTAGCAGCTCAGATTGGTTTTTTTTTACGTTGCCAGTTAGCTTTTTTTTACTTTTTTAGCTAACTTTACAGAGCATTGGCTACCATTTACGAATTAGTGTAAAGGTAGAGCTTTGGCTATTTTTTTTTTTTTAGCAATGTTTAAGGCTAGCTGAACAGCTTTGAGTTTAGCAAGTTGACTTGATTTACTTTTTTTTTTGGTAGCTTGTGCAATTTGTCGTGTGGGGCTCTATACGGCAGCTTTTTACTTTTGGTTTATTCCCACAATGCGGCAGGAACCGTCGGTGAAAAGGGCGTAGCGTGTTTTATTTGCTGGCAGCTGGTTGTACGGTGGAACTTTTTTAGCTCGGGTTACTTGCTTTTGCTTTTTTTTATTAGCGAGACTAAAATTTTTACTTTTTGGCCAGTTTGTGATTATTTTCAAAATTCCAGGGCGATTTGGGTTACTAATACAGGCGCGCTGCGTGATGAGGGCAATTTACTTGCTTTATGTGGCATTGGTGGCGTGGTGAGTAGAGGGAACTTTTTTTTTAAACATTTACTTTAGCACTGGCAGTCGAGGTGCCAGGAGAAGTTGTGCTTTTGTGCCGATTACCTTTGAAGCAGCTTGAACTCTTTTATAGGCAGCCAAGATTTCTTTTTTTGTGGGAGTGTAGTTGGCTTTGGACTCTTTGTAGCTTTTGCTTCAGAATTTTAGGGGTCGGCTTCGGGTTTTACTAGGCACCTTTTGCCACAGGCTTTAAGACAAACCATGGCTCCCAGCTGCTGAGTAAAGTATGTTTTTTACATTTGGTTTCCTTTTAACTGGGCCAAGGGCTACTGCATGGGCAATTTTTTGTTTAATTTGAGCAAAGGCTTGCTGCTGTTTAGGGCTTTAGTGGAAATCGTTTTTTTTGCGGGTAATAAGGTAAAGAGGACTTACAATTTGGCTGTACTTAGGAATGTGCATTTTTTAAAAACTGATGGCACTTAGAAAAGCTTGTGGTTTTTTTTTTGTTAGTAGGTGGGGACATAGCTGTAATTTTGTTAATAACATTAGTAGGAATTTGACGCTGTCAATTTTGCCACTTTACTTTCAGGAACTGAATTTCCTGAGCAGGTTTTTTAACTTTACTCTTTTTGATGGCGAAGCCGGCTTCCAGGAGAATTTGAATAATTTTTTCTCTTTTTTCAAACACTTTTGCTGCTGTGTTTTTTTATACGATGATATTATTAATATATTGTAGATGTTTTGGAGCTTTACTCTTTTTTAGTGCAGTTTGGATTAGTTTATGACAGATGGTAGGACTGTGCTTTTACTTCTGGGGCAGTCGGTTTTAGGTGTACTGCACGCCCCTCCAGGTGAAAGCAAACTGAGGCCTGCACTTTGATGCTAAAGGAATGGAGAAAAATGCATTTGCTATGTCAATGGTGGCATACCACTTTGCTGCCTTGGACTCCAGCTTGTACTGGAGTTCCAGCATGTCTGGCACGGCAGCGCTCAGCGGTGGAGTTACTTTATTCAATGCCTGATAGTCTACAGTCAGTTTCCATTTTCCATTAGATTTACGCACAGGCTAAATGGGGCTGTTGAAGGGTGAGTGGGTTTTACTAACCACTCTGGCTTTTTAGCTTTCAGATTATCTTATGAATACGAATTACAGCATTTCGAGTTGTTTTGTACTGCCGGCGGTGTACTATTGAAGTGGCAATTGGTACTCGTTGTTTTTTTCCCTGCAGAAGTCTTACTGTAATTGGATTTTTAGATAGTCTAGGCAAGGTGTTTAATTGTCGAATATGCTCTGCCATTACAGTTGCAATTCTAAATGCTTATCTTAGTTCTTTTGGGTCTTTAAAATACCTACTTTGAAGGTAGTCTATGCCCAAAATACATGGGGCCTCTGGACTAGTTACAATAAGATGTTTTTTCCAATCCTTTTTAGTTAAACTCACTTCCGCTTCTACCAGGGTGAAGTCTTGCGATTTACCTGTTACACCAGCAATTGAAACAGATTTTGCTCTTATGTGTCTTGATGGAAGTATTGTACACTGTGCACTTGTATCTACTAAAGCTTTATATTTTCGTGGTTTCGAAGTGCCAGGCCATCGAATTTACACAGTTTAAAAAACACGATTTTCCCTCGCCTCACCCTGGCTAGAGGCAGGGCCCTTTTAAGCCTGTTTTTCTTTTTTTTTTGGGGCATACATTTTAGAAGTTCTCTCAAGAGGATTAGACATGTCATTATCAGTATTACGTTTAGCACTTTGGCTGCAAGAGACAGGAGCGGCTTTTTTTTTGGTGGAACTTCTTCTTTCAATTTTTTTTTCCTTCAAATCTCGCACTCGTTTTGCCAGAGCAGCTGTAGGCTTCCTATTCTATTTTTTTATGTTTTCTCTAGAATTTCGCAAGAAAAACCACAATTCAGCTCGGGGAGTGTACCTCCTCTCCCAACTGGGGGAACGTCTGCGTTGGGTACTAGGGTCTTTAATTTGTACAGCTGAAATTTGGAGGAGGTCCTCTTTAATTTCTTTTTTGAGACAGTAAGCCCTCGTCAGGCGCCACCTGCAAAGATTACTGTGTCTTTTTCCTAATTACTTAGGATCAGACAAAGTATCTGCATGGGTTAGAAAGGATACAAAAGAGGTTCTTTCAGGTCCCAGGTTTCTTCCATAGGGATGGTGTGGCAGGAAAGAGGCAGATTCTCTCCGGGAGAGAGGTATTCAGGAGAGGGTAATGGGAGTGGCCTTGGATGGCAGCCAATGGGGTAAGGACACAGGGGGTAATACAGGAACTCCAGGTGGGCTACAAGGTCACAGGGGAAGGTCACAGGACAGGAAGAAGGTCAGGGAGCCAGGGACCAACCGGAAGAGACGGACAGAGGTATGCTGAATCATTCCTTTTACCTCATTACAACAAGTGTGGTCAAAAGGGTGTATGGATTGGCTACTACTGGGTGTATATCCTCTGTAATTTTGTTGATTGCTCTTCAGTCTTGTACTAATCAGTAACTCTTACCATCTGCTTTCTTAACAGCTAAAATGGGGATGTTGAATTTGGACTCACATTGCACTAACAAACCATGTTGTAGGAATTTTTCAATTATAGGTGTCAATCACTTACAATTTTCTAATTTTAGGGGGTATTGTTTCTGCCTTGCCGGTGTGGCTCCTGGTTTGAGTGCAGTACTCACTGGTTCTGCCTGCTTGGATCTTCCTGGGATATCACTGGTCCACACTATTGGATTTACCACATTTGCCACTTCAGCAGAGATTTCATTGCATTTTTCCTGTACAGAAAGTGCAGCAATGTCACATCCCGAGGTGTCTCCTTAGACCTGAGATCACCTTAGGTGGACATACAGATGGTCTGGAACCCAGCTCTTTCAGATGCTCGCTGATGAGAGACTGCAGGAGGCTGTTCTTAGAGGTTTTCATGTTTTTTTATGGTTTCTTATCTCAGGAATGCTTTGTCCAGTGAACAGCAGTCTGCTTGCCAAATGTCCAAGGCAGAATCTGCATGAGAAAGGCAGGACTTATCTTTTATAGTCTAAGTTATGTACTAGGTATTTACAATTGACTCCCAATACAATACAACTTTGTTAAACTGGGCAGCTTTGTCCCCATCCAATCCGAAAGTGCCAGCATGTCACCCAGCATGGATGACACGGAGAAGGAGGAAGAGGTATACCCTGCCCCAAATCCTCCATCTTGGCCACGAACCCCTTAATATAAACATTCTAGAAATCTGCTAATTATACATTCTAACAGTCTAATTTACACTTTACTAATTTCTGTGGCTTGCATTTCTTCTTTTAATGTTGGTAAATTGTTTCAAGTAGCTAAATCCAGCCCCTGAGACACCTGGGTGTCATTCGAGTGTCTTTGGGGATCCCTCCAGGGGACTCTTAAACCTCCCAGGGAAGCCAGAGGAATACTCTGGACTCCCACACAACAACTTGGACAAATTTAGATTCAGGAATTATAACTTGTACACCCTTTCCTTTTTTTAATTTAATCTCTGCTTCCAATTTTTCTAGCAAGTCCCTCCCCAGCAATGGTTTTGGGGAATTAGGCATGTAAAGGAATTCATGGGTTCCCCAATGGTTCCCCAATTTGAATTTAAAAGGTTGGAAGAAAGGTCGTGTTTCACTTACCCCAGTCGCTCCAACAACATGCACAGTGTCGTGACTCAGTTCCCCTTCTAAGGTATTTAACACAGAATATGCTGCTCCTTTATCTACCAAAAACTCGATGTCATCTTTCCCCAGGTTAGTTATAACCAAGGGCTGTGCTGGGGGAATAGCCCTCCGTCACCATCACTCAGAGCCTGAGCCACTTGAAGTTTGTACTACTGGGAGTTGGGAAAATGAGGATTTTTATTTTAACACTGTGAAACACTAATCTTAGAAAATTAGGATTTTAGCTACTTTGCTGAAAATAATTAAAAAGTTAGGCATTAGAAGGGAGTGGTTATCTGAAACTTAAATAGTTGTCTGTCATTTCATGTTTGCTCAGCTATGCTTACAATGGGAAAAGACGAAACTAGGGAGCAGATACAAAGGAACGTAGACAATGCAACCAGAAATCCATTCTTTGGAAAATTGGACTACCCCCAGAAACCATTTGTATTGTCATTGATAGAAAAGGTCAAGAGTTTAGGGTGAGGAAGTCTCGCCTTACTTCCTCTTTTTAAGATCCCTCCCCACAAAAACAACCCCAGACTTAATTTAAGAAGTCAATCACACATGCTTAATAGCTATTCAAGCTAATTACCATAGGAAGCGGGGGATGGGAGGGGCTGTTATTATGAATATGTATTTGTTTGAATCCTTTCCTAATAGACTTTGTGATCACCTGTGATTTGGCAGTGCGTATTAGAGGATTACCTCACGTTGCTGCCGAGCGCTGAATAAACATACACTTTCTAACTTTAAACTGTTAGAGAGTCTTTTGTCCGTCACAGTTGAGTATTGGTATTAGACCAATACTCATATTTTAGTAATTCAACTGGACAGTCCTTTTTCCAAAGTCCCCACGTTTTACAGTATGCACACTGGTCCTTCTCTGTAGGGGAAGCTGTGTTGGATGACTTTTCCTGAGTTACCTTCTTACTAGGTTGGGATTTAACTCTTTCAGTTGGTCCCCTATCTCAAAACACCTTCCATGCAACCTCCAGCCATTTCTCCATATCTCGGACTCCCTCTATCTTTTGCAGCTTCCTTCTTATATCATTTGAAGCCTGACCCATAAACAACAAAGCCAGATGTGCTTTACCATCAGCTGATTCAGGGTCTAGATCAGTATACTTGATAGCAGTTTTTCTTAACCTGTTTAAAAAATCAGTGGGTGATTCATCATAATTTTGTCTTACTTCATAAAGCTTTGACCAATTTATAGCTTTAGGCTCACCATGTTTTAACCCATATACCACGAGACTTTGATATCATTTTAGCCTCGCCATATGTTCTATTATATTTGGATCCCACTCAGGATTCTCAAGGGGGAATATCTGAGTGACAGTGCCTTGAAGCAGTCCACTAGCTATGCTCCCCTCCACTGATGTTGTGATGGCTTTATTGACCATTTGTCTCTCAGTGGGATCAGGTAATGTATCTAACATAGAGTTCAAATCTACCCAGTCAGGGTTCTGTGAGTTAATAGCCCATTCTACTAATATTGCCACTTTATCTGTGCTCTCTTTATATTTCCCCACAGTAGTTTTCTGTTGCATCTAGTTGTTGCTTGGGTTGAAGGCAAGTAAAGGCCCTTGTAAGAATTTTACAGAGATGTTTATTTTAGCCACAGGTCTGCATTGTCCAGAGTTCAGGGAACAAAGGCTAAGGGGCTTGTGAGGGTCCAGGTTTAAGTACATGGGATGAGCAGGGCGGGGACAGCATCAGGGACCAATTACCAGGGGGCATGGAGGTGGCACAAGGGTGAGGTTAGGGCAAAGGGCCAACAGGGATTTAGGGTGGGAGTGACCAGAGCCTGAGGGACAGGGAGAGGGGTTGACCCAGGGAACAGAACAGGACTATCAAGAGAAGGCCGTGAGAGAGGCCTCTCATGTTCCCTAATTGGGAATACCTTTCTGGGTCTCCACAGTTTTCCAGTGCTCTAACTCTATAAGGGAGTATGGTACTTTCACATATATTGGCCCCTGATTACCAACTGCTTGTCTTAAGGGGGCTTGCAAAATTGGTTCTCTTTCTTTCTCCCTTTTTCATCTAGTCCAGTGGGTAATTGGGCTATGTTTTCTGAGGGTTTTTCTTGCTATTCTTCCCCTCCTTCACTTGTTTAACACAGCAATAATCTCATCCATTTCATCATCCTCTTCTTCCTCCTCAGAGCCATTTGAGTAAGAGCTGTCTGATTCTGTTGTAGCAAACAGTCTACTTTGGCTAGTCCCCATCCTAGAAAGCATCATGCAAGACCTATTGCGATGTCGCTCTTGGGCTGTGTGTCTGCAGTCTTTGATGATGTCATCTGAGGCAGTTCCCTGGCCTTCAGGGTTGCCATGGTATCTCACAGGCCTGAGAACGGGGGAGGCGCCACTTCCCCTATGGAAGGTTCCTTCTCCATCTTCTTTGTAAAAGGCCCTGTCCCCCTGCCCATCCTCTAGGGGCAGCGCCGAGGGCTGCACACACTGGCTATGTCCTCCCCCCTTCTCGAACCCTTGGGGTGGTGCTGGAGACTGTGGTGGCAGTGTCCATTGCTGCCAAGGTCCACCTTCCTCCTCCTTCACTGACCAGGACCCTGCCTGAGCCGTGTCCCCCCTTGCCCCCCTTTGTGGGGGTGCGGGACGAGGAGCTGCCCTCTTGCCCGAGCCTGCGCCCTGGCCCAAGCCTGTGCCCAGCGTGGCCGGGACCAATCCTGTTCTCATGGCAGGCATAACCAGGTCCATCTCTGCCTCTTCTGGATTTTTATATATGCTACTGAAAGTTGGCTCTTTCTTTTTACCTTTTAAGATTAATATATGTTCTTTCTCCTTTTCTCAGTCCTGCTCACATGCTAATACCAGAAAAAGCCAGACATGCTCTAACTCTTCGAAAAATCTGTCTCCACGTATTTAGGATATTAAACCTGATATTAATTTTTGGTCTATACTTCCAAACTTAGGACATGTTTCTCCAATATCTAGTTCATATGCTGGCCAGATTTTCTCTGAGAGTCTAATAAGTTTAGGTTTTGAAAGCATAGACTCTTCTCCAATCAGATTCGCCCAGTTTTTCAATATTGACCCCAAAGGGCTATGTCTTGGAGTGCTATCATTATCACATTGAGAAGAGGATACACGATCCATTGATACCCTAAAATAAGCGTCAAAGCACAAACAAAGAGTCTGGATTTGAACTCACAGCCCTCAGAGTCACAGTACAGAAACTAATCAGCTGTGCCACCCTTTGGCTTCAAGCCAACAGCACTACAATTTAAACCTAGTCTTTAGGAAAGCATTCCTTCTTACACACAAATAAAGAGCAAAGCAATTCTCCTTAGAACGCTAAGGTTCATCAAAACATATTTACACTTTACAGAATTACAATTTACAAACCCAGATGCTAAACAAACAGAATACCCTTTTATTCCGTCACTCAAGTGCCTCTGTTCCTAGGGTTATTGGCTCTGATACTTCTGTAACTCTGCTGGGCCTTTCCAGGGCTGCTGGCAGGGTTTCAGTGCAGGGGTTTTCCACATGCCTCACCTGTCCTGGTGGAGTTGCCAGTTCTGATGCCTAGAAGAGCTGGAACAGAGACTACACAGAGTTAAGGGGGATAAAATGGATATTTACTAAAAGGCCTTCAAAGGCCACACCCTGGCAGTATCAGTGCCACAGTCATGGCCCCTGCCTGGATGACTCCAAGATGGAAGCAAAAGAGGGCTTGGTCACATGATCTCACATCTTTATAGATTTTAGTACATTTGCATACAGGAGTCAACCATCCAATTAACAGTCTCAAATTGTGAAGTTTCATCCTCCTTGCTTGCTTGCTGGCATGCCCTCCTCTTTTCACATTGTTTATGCTTAGGGCCTGAAGTTTGAAGAAATTGTCTTTGAGTCCATAGCTGAAATCGGACTATTTTGTCTTCATCACCCTAAGCACAAGGGAAAAGCACACCCAAGCAGAACAGAAAACTCAGAACTTAAGGCATCATTTGTAGTGTTAAGTTGTAACTTTCTAACTTCTAAGCATTGAGCCTGTGGCATGCTAGGTTGAAAGATCGTGATGGTAGTTTTGCCTGACAGCTTCTGGATGTGAAACTCATAAATCCAGTGATACACAACATACATCACTGACTGAGGGAAACTAGGCTTGTTGATTTGGGTGAAAAGCCTTATTCAAACTAGGCTCATCATTGATGTAATTATACTGTCTTTGTCATCTTATCTGCAAGGCACCTGCAGAAGATAAGAAAGAACACTTTTGCATTTTTTAATATAACTGAAAGGGTGAATTGTCATAGTGCAGCTGATCTGAAGCTGTCCTTTAAACTCAACCAGCCTAGAAGTAAACAAATCTCTGGGTGAAAAAGAATAGCTTGGATTCAAATATACACAGGGACCCTCAGCAAATCTCATTCTGCCCTAGATGCAGATATATCATTGTCCGGGGAGCTGGGTGGTGTTAAAGAGAGACCAATCAACTGTCTAGACAAGGGAGTTTTGAATCTCCTATTTAAGGAGGATCTGAACAATAAAACAGGTTATTGTCTCAGTGATCTCTTAAAGTGTGTGTTGTTTCTGTCTCCGACCCACGGATCCCATAACACCATGGAGGTTAAGAGGAAAATATCTTAGGTATCCTATATGCAAGAGCATCTGGGTTTGGCCAACAACATTTGATGTTTTATTGATAAGACTTTCTGCCAGATCTGGGGAAAAGCAAATCTCTAGATAGCTGCCCTAAATGTTTAGGGGGAGTTCTACTATCCTTAAGCACAGAGAAGGGGCAGACAGAGATCATGTACCCCAAATTTAAGCATTTTATATGATAAGTAATACCCACAGGTGAATGTTAGCAAGGGATTTTAAAATAAAAGTACCTTATTGTTGTGTTGTCACTTTGTTATGGTAATTAAATGAGTGAGAGTAAGTGAAACGTGTAGTAGACATGAAGTGAGTGATTACGAGTGACTGAGTATATGGTATATCAATGTTGATTGGAAGGAGGTGGATTGTATTACTGGAGAGGAAAGATTTTCTGTGCTTAGTGTTTGAAACAACTGTGAGGAGTGGGTGGTATCCAAGCTGCTGGAGGAGTGAGAGCAAAGAAATAGGGATCAAGGAGAAGCAGGTCAGGTCCTGGGAAGATGGCACAAGGAATAAGTCAGGTCCAAAGAAAAAGGGGAGCAGAAAGGTAGATATACCCCAGGACAGTACACTAGGAATTAAGTTAGCTAACTGGGATAGCAACCCATGTACAAAATATAATGTTGAAATGATTCAGTACTTTATGATAGAGTGGACAAAAAAGGAAATAAGGTCTGATCATCTCTATTGGCGTAGGTATGGGTCTTTTTAAGGTTGGATCTGTCAAGCTTTAAACATATTTGTAAACGCAAAAGATCCTTTTGATCCTGAGGAAAGCGAATATGCCTCCTTATGGACAGAAGAAATTTGGCCCCTGGGAGCAAACATTTTTAAGTTATCAGGAGCCTCAGAGACAAAGCAAGCAGAGGAAAAGAAGGAAAAGAGGTGGTAACCACTGGAGGCATTGCTCTCTGTTATAAATAATTATGCAGTTGTTGGCTTTCACTATCAGGTATTGGCTTTTGCAAATTATTTCTAATCACAACGACTTTGATATACTACAGTATTTAATCACTTTTAACTGCTTTTCATATAGTATAATTTGTAAGCTTTTGTGGCCAGTGCCCTGGCCTCTGTGTAGCTTGTATATTTTAGTGTGATAAACATAAATTATACTTTCGGCTTTCGCAAAATAATTAAGTGGATATTATGTGTTAACTTTTGCAGAAGTAAATGTAGTTGCGAAATGATAACTGATGCTTTTATTTTTTTAACTAACTGACAATAATGAGAATAACTCAAATATATTTGTGGAATAGCTATGTTGATTTAAAGTACTTGTGATGAACTTAGCTAAAACCTTCTGCATCGTCAGATAACATTGAAAGAACAGATGTAAAGAGGACTCTGCTTCTGACCCTTCAGCTATCAATAATTGTCTCTGGCTGAAAATACAGAACCAGGGGCTGTCCTGAGGAAATGGCACATGACCCTCAAAACTACATGTACTCTAAAAAGGCCAGTCAGGGGTAGTCAAACAAAGCTAAAGAATTTCCGGAACATGTAAACAAATCCAAAGGGATGTTTGAATATGTATAATCTTTATGAATATGTATTTGACCAATGCAATGAAAAAGTATATAAGAAGAGTTGCAATGATTAGCCATTGTGCCTCTAGCTATGGCTACGCTCCTGCAGTGGCTTCCTTGAGCCTCCTCCTGGCTAGATCAGTGCTAGGAAGAAGCCCAGAGCCTTGTAGGAATGAGAAAAAAGACCAAAAGAGGCCCCCTTTCCCCAAAGTGGTTCCAAGCTTTATTCCAGAATGCTTCCAGGGGGAAAGAAAAAGTTGGTCTGGATGTCCGTGGTATTCAAACCCCCCACCAGGGCCAAAGGAAACCCAGATCTCAGCCAATCAGCTCAGGGCAGAGGGAAAGGGGAGGGGAAAGGATTAAACAATGAGACAGGCTACAGGGGAGTTCAGGGAGAAACCATTCTCAGTGCTACATAAACCACATAAGTGAATGTCCTGGTTTGAAAGGACAGGTGTCTGCCAGTAAGGGCAGAAGTTTCCCTTTGGAATAGAGACTTTGGTTCCACTCCCCCCCCCCCACCAAGTATTACAATTGTTTGAATCAAGGACTCTGAGGCAGAGATAAGGGGGTGGGAATAACAGCTCTTTTACTAATATATCTAACTGTACAAACAGAAAACAATAACAGTTATTATTGCTAACAGAAAGAAATAGATAACTCGGTGTCAGTCCCTTTAGATGCAAGCACGCTGTTTCTGTGCTTAGTCCACAGCCCAGATTTGCCGAAGGGCAGACGGGAACGGAGGCAGGAGGGAGGGGGGTGGGGCGGCAGCGGCCACGCCGGTCTCAGTGGGAACGGGCTGGAGCGGCGGCTCCTCGCTCACCGTGTGTGTCCGGGTGATCAGCTGTGTCCGCAGAGGCAGGAGGCTGGAACGGGGCAGATGCAGGTCAGGTGATCGCAGAGGGTCTGGCTCTCCTGTGCTCCGAACGCGTGGCTGAACGATCCCCGGGCATCCTCCTCCCAGCTCGCCGGAAACACGAGTGCCCTTCCGGCAGCCTCAGACGCCCCTCCGGGAGCCGTTCCCATCCACCCCCTTTTGTTTGGACTCATCAGATATCCTGGGTGTAGCCCGGCCAGCTCCATTGGCATGATCATGGGAAAAATTCTTTCAGTTGACACAGTAACAGAAAAACACTCAACCCCCAACAGTGAAATACAACATCTCCCCATTTTTTGCTTAACAAAGCTAAAGGAAAAACATTGGGTTTATTTTGATTCAGAATATGAATTTGCTCACCACTTACAGTTTGCGGGAAAATTAGACTGTTTTTGGTTTGTCAACTCTATGAGGTTGATTACTGAGTTAGAAGGAATGAGACCATTAATAGCTTTGAAAATCAAGCAATGAAGGATTCGGAATGCCATTATTATAAGGAAAAGAACAACAAAAAACAACAAAACTGTTTTAACTATGGAAGTCCACAACCCCATGAGTCCCCAGCCTTTGAACAGTTCCTTGAACCAATCCTCAGATTCTTCCTTCACTTGTCCGATCAAACTGTTCATGCTTCGGAGGGCAGCGTGGATGTTAGGAGCTTTTGAGGTGAGGTTCATGCAGCAAAGTCCTTCAAATTCCTGGCACTCGTGTCCATGCAGTAGCAGGAAGAAGTCTATGGCAGCATGATTTTGGAGTGTGGCCTGCCTGGTAATTTCCTCATCTTCTAGGAGGGAGATGATGGTGGTGGATGTTAAGATTGCCTGTTTCAGTAGCCAGAACTCTAGGTGGCCCAATTCACCTAGAGCTTTGGCTGCTGCGACCCATGGAAGGAACAGGGACACAGCAAATCTTTTTGACTTGGCCCAATGAAAAATTTCAGAATTATAGTTTGGGTCCAAATTGTCAGCACTTCTCTTTGGAATTTTGTTAGCTGTTTCATTTTTGTGAGTCCATTGGCCAATTAAGGCTTGGTTCGGTGCCAACAGGGACAACTGCCCGAAGGTACATGGCCCTCCTAGTAGCTGAGAATGCATCCCTGCCCATGCCCGATCTCCACAAATAAAGAAAAATCCCTTAGGGAGGTTCTTGGGACTTGAATGAGATGGGTTGTCTGATGCAACGTGGTTTAGGGTATTACACAACCTTTTGGCAGTGAATTCCCCACGATATTGCAGTATGTTGTGGAACTCTTTGGTGCTAGATGACGGTAAAATGAATGCAGTATGGTGCAGGGGAGGAACATAATAGCTCTGATTCTTGGGGTTCCTGAGCTGCTTTGGGCAAGTTTGGCATCCAGTCCTCTATGTGGTTCTTAATAATTACAGGTTGCTGCTGATTTTTGTTTGGTTGGATGCTGTGTAACTCAATAAATTCGTAAGACATATATGTGCTAAAGCTGGCTGGATATTCTCCAGCCTTCAATGGCATCCCTACCAGGCAGGTGGACATAAGGTCTTTTGCTGCTGCAGTGGACAGGCATATGTTTTCCTGTTGACGCATTTGTGCCAGGGTCACCCAGATGTTTTGATGTGGCTGGGGACGATCCACTCAGCTGCCAAACTGTTCAGTGTTAACAAGAAGACAACTTGGATGGGGCTCATTATGGGGTTGAGTGGGATGTAGGTTTCCTGTAAAAGGGAAAACCAAACATTTTTAAAACATCTTAAAAGCTTCTGCTGGAATGTAGACACATTTAGGAAGAGTTTTTTCTCCTCTTTCCAGTGACGTCTTCTTTTTGAAGCTTTGAAGCAATGGCTACTTGCTTCTCATCCGCTTCTGCTCAAGCTGGATTTTTGGGAACAAAAGGTTCGACCCAGCAAGGGCCTGAGGGGGTGCCTACGCATGCATAGCCATGGCCCCAGGTAACAGGTTCATAGGGACCTTTGGTTTCCCAGGTTTCTGGGTCTCTAATCAAGACTGGCGAACTCTGGAACAATTTGAACTGATTACTATAGTTAAAGTGACATACCACAGGTGGATTTATGTTTTCAAACGAACAATTCAGAAAATTGATAGTAAATATGTCTTTGCAGAGCTTCTGCTGGGGAGACATCCACACAGTTGAACTGCTCTGTCTTGCAAGGACCTGCTTGTGCGTCTGGTGGGCATGCTCAATCACAGTTTGGCCTGTGGGAGAGTGTGGGATGCCAGTTTTATTTTCCACTCCCCACAACTGGACAAATTCCAGGTATTCCTTGGATGCATATGCTGGGCCATTAGCAGTTTTGATTTTCCTAGGGATCCCCAGCACTGCAAAGGTTTGCACTAGGTGTTGTTTGGTATGCACAGCCCTTTCTCCTACATGGGCAGAGGCAAAAACTGCACCTGAATATGTGTCAATGCTTACATTAACATAGTTGAGGTGACCAAAACTGGGAATGTTTGTGCTGTCTCTCTGCCACACTTCACAGCTGCCAAGGCCTCGGGGATTAACTACGATATCCAGTGATGGCATGGCCTGGAGAAGGCAGCTGGGACAGATGGCCAAAATGGCTCGAGCCTGACTCCATGTTAGCTGGAATTGATAGATCAGCCCTGGCACATTTTGATAGTATTGCTGGTGGCTCATCTTTGCCTGGTGGAAGATGTCAGGGAGGCGTGCTTTCTCAGCTGGGGCTGCAAGGGAGTCTGCTTTACGATTCCCTTCTGCGATTTCACCTGGCAAATCGGTGTGGGACCTTACATACATCACATAGAAAGGATGCTCTCTATGTGAAACTAAATAGATTATTTTGAGAGCAACCTGAAGAGATGCTCATTCCCGATGTCTTTGAGAATTGCCTCCTTCGCTCTAGACACTACCCCAGCTACATAAACTGAGTCGGTTACCAAATTAATTGTCTCTGAAAACTTCCCAAAGGCTCTAACTACTGCAGCCAGTTCAGCTACCTGGGGCAATCCCTCCACAAACTCAACATCAGCTTGCCAATGCTGAGTCTGGGGATTTCTCCAAGTCATCACCAACTTGTGTGATGCCCTGGACGTATCCATGAACACTGTGAGAGCTTTGAGTGGTCTCCAGCTCCTTTTTTCATGAGGAATGAGGTGGAATTCCACATTAAAAACTTGTGAGTCGGAGCGTGGACTGATATTTGTCCACTGTAGCTGTCCAGAGATAATTGGAGGTTGGCTTTCATCTGGAGCAAGTGCTCAAACATCTCTTTGGTCAGCCTTTCAGGAGAGTTCCTTCCCTCCTCAGAAAGGTTGACTGACAGGTGAATACACGTAAAGTCACAACTAGCCAGCTCAGGCAGTCTCATCCTTGCCTTCAAAATCAGCTGAGCTATCGGCACTTGTGGCTTGGTGATGGTCTTGGATCATTGGTGGGAGAGGAAGACCCATTCTGTGATTAAGAGTGGATCTTTCTGCCCCTCGAACCACTGGAATATCAAACCGTGCAGGTGTGGCAGCTTTCCCAAAACAATGAACTTGAAAGGCAGCTTGGGCTGATAACGGTGAGCCTGCCTCTCAGCCAAAGTCTTTTGTGCTTTTTGATTGCAGCTTTTGCTTCTGGGGTCAGGTCCCTGGGAGAAACCAGCTCCTTCTCCCCCTTCAATAAATTGAGGAGGAGGTCTAGGTCCTCATTGGTGAGGCCTAGCCAGGGCCTGACCCAGTTCAAAGACCCAGACAAGGAATGGAGGTCTGCTAGAATTTTGGGATTACAATCGATTTCCAATTTCTGTGGAACAATGGTCTTTGCAGTGATTTCCAAGCCCAGGTATTTCCAAAGTGGCATCCTCTGAACCTTGTTCTCCTGCAATTGAAATCTAGCACATGTTAAAATTTTAACCACTAGATCAAGTATGTGTTGGAGTATAGAGTCATCGGGGGCACACATAAGCACGTCATTCACATAATGTAAGATTACAGGCTCCCTTTTTTGTGCACGCACAGGGGACAGCAATGAGACTGCATACCACTGGCAGATGGAAGGACTGCACTTCATTCCCTGCAGGAGTACTTTCCAGTGATACCACTTCATTGGGGTTTCTCGATTGTTTGAAGGAACCAAGAAGGCAAACAGTGGGGTATCTTCTGGGTGTAGGGGAATTTGGAAGAAACAATCTTTGATGACTAGGGCAGCCAATTGCCAATTTCGGGGAAGCATCATTTGGGAAAGCATCCCAGGCTGAAGTGACCCCATGTCCTCAATTACTTTGTTTATTTTCTGGAGGTCGTGGAGCAGCCTTCACTTGTCCTTCCCTGGTTTCTTTTTTACAAAGACCGGGGAATTACAAGGGCTTGTTGTCTCTTCTATGTGGTTTTTAGCCAATTGTTCCTCCACCATCTCCTTGAGCATTTTAAGCTTCTCGTTACTCAATGGCCACTGTGCTACACATTTTGGGGTGTCATCCAGCCACATTTATTTTTTGGTTGGGCTCTCTACAGTGGCCACCTCTAAAAATCCTGGGGAGTCTTAGGGATAATCAATTTGACTCCCCACCAGGACATGGTGTCTCTCGCCCGTAGGGGGCACTTATAGTCTGTAACAAATGGACGGATACTAGCCAATTTTTAATCTGGCCCTGAATTTGCACCATGCTTTTCGATATCTTTGCCAATTTAATCCCTCTTGAACCTTGGATTTGGCAAGCCACAGGTTGCAACGCCCATTGCAACGGCCACATCCTTTCGGGTATGATCGTTACATCTTCCCCTGCATCAAGCACCCCTTCCACGTGATGATGGTCTGATTCACAGGTTAAGTTGCATGCCAGAGAGGGCTTTTCCTCACCCACCACTTCTGGCCAGTCGACTTCAGGTGATTTTCCATCTACTGTGACCTCTGCTATAATGGGGATGGCCTGGGTGAGGATTTCTCCCTCAGTTAAATAGAAGGGTGGCTGAGGGCAGCGCGCCAGGAGAATGAGGCTGGTTATGTCTCCCTTGATGGTCATGGCAACCACCTCAATCTCCAGGGGTGTGTGTTCTGTATCCCCAATAACAAAATACTCACTGTCCAGTTCTATGTGGTTTATCGTCACATCCAGCATGTTGTTTGGCAGGTCCACTGCAATGACTGTCCAGTCAGTAGACCTGAAATAAAAGCCTTTGGTAGTCACAGGCCTAAAACAGCCACAAGGCTGCCAAACCTTGTTAATTAGACATTCAATATTTTCATTTTTCCTGCATCCCCACACCCTGCTTTCCTTACTCCCCCTTTTTTATTGAGAGAGGTATTTCTAAGTGTGGAGCCCACTGCATTTATATCTTTGCCCGCAATTGTGTCAATGGCAGGTATGCACTCTGGCCTCAGTTTTTTTTGTTTGTGGATCCTCTTCTGTTGCTGGCTTTGTGGGCAGTCTCTGACGAATTGTCCTGGCTTTTTACACTGGAAGCAGATGACATGTTGCAGTTGCTCTGGTGACATCGGTTGCCTCTTCGCTCCTGGTGTTGCAGCAGCAGCAGTCTTTTGTGTGCCAGTCCCAGATTCCTCTCATGTGCACCAAACAGTTCTGTTTTTCTGGTGGAGGCTTCTATCATCTGTGCAAGACTAGGCAATGGCTCAAGGGGAAGACTCAGAATGATCCTGCGGTGTTGTAATGAGGTAAAGGGAATGATTCAGCATACCTCTGTCCATCTTTTCCGGTTGGTCCCTGGTTCCCTGTCCTTCTTCCTGTCCTGTGACCTTCCCCTGTGACCTTGTAGCCCACCTAGAGTTCCCGTATTCTGAACCTAGACCCCCCGTGTCCTCACCCCATTGGCTGCCAGCCAAAGCCACTCCCATTCCCCTCTCCTGAATTCCCCTCTCCCGGAGAGAATCTCCCTCTTTCCTGCCATACCATGGCCATGGAATAAACCTGAGACCTGAAAGAGCCTCTTTTGTATCCGTTCTAATCCATGCAGATACTTTGTGTGATCTTAAGTAATTAGGAAAAAGATGCAAAGTATTTTTGCAGATGGCGCCTTTAGGAGGAGCTTGCTTTTTAGACCCTACTTGCCTAGAGTCCCAGTTTTTTGGACTTTAAAAGGCCGTTTGGGCTGTTCATCTACCTCTGTGGCTGCGGAGCTGCTTTTATCAGCCCCGAGCACAGGAGGACAGGACGGAGAACTCCTCCGGAGAATTGGAGGAGCCGTTTCTGGGTTAGAACTTTTGCTGAGTTACTGTGGGACTGCACTCCGTCTGAGAGAGGTACGTGAACCCCAATTTAGCCCCGAGGTACAGGGGGGGGTGTTTTTAGACGGGGTGGCTCCAGGCCCGTGGGGGGAGGTTTGTACCCCGCGGGGTGGTAGCAGCAGCGGCAGTTGCAGTGCAGAGCAGGGAGCACGTGCGCGGTGTTGCACAACACACCTGGCATTACACGTGCTCAGCCAGGCTCTGCCTCGCGTGTGCTATGTTATTGCTGTAAGCACAGTCGCGGGGAATTCCCTGAGGAGGATTTCCCCGGGAACAGCTGTGTGGCCATAACGGCAGCCACGTGTTGTAACAAAGCCCAGCACCCCCACTCAGAAACACCACCTGGGTTTGCTACTAACTGCTATTGTGTAACTTTTCTGCAAAAGTAAGGGACTTGTGCATTTTGTTTTTATAACATCGGAATGGGGGGGAAATTCTCTGCACAACAAAAGAGTATTATTTCTCAGCTTAAAGAAATGTTAGATGCACAGGATGTTGTAATTTCTAAGAAACAGATTGGAAAGTTTGTTAGCTGGTTGTCTCGAGAAGTTATAGAATTTGAAAAGCAAAATATCAATTCGGTTTTATTTTGGGACACTGTTGGAAATTTATTAACTTCTAAAATACAGAAAGATGATACCACTGCTGCTTTATTTTTTCCTATATTTTTAAATATTCACAAACAATTATCACAATTAGAAAACATAGATCAACCACAGGAAATTTTTTTAAAGCCCTCTTTACCTAATTCAGAACCTTCTGTCCCTAAATTAAAAGAGAAATTAGAAATACCTCAAGAAACTACTAATTCTAAAGATCCCCCGAAATATACAGATTAGAAACTTCTGAACAACCTGATACACACTTGTCACTGTATCCATCTCTGTCAGCCTTGCCTTCTGAGCATACTAATTTAGAAAATCACCCTTCTCTAGTGCAGGCAGAGAAACCTGTAGTACCTTCTAACAATATGCCTTTTTCTCCAAATAATCCGTTCCTGCATCCAACACCTATTCCTGCTCAGTATTTTCCTGGCTGTTTTAACCCATTTTTCCAACCTTGCAACCCTACACCTCCTCCTAATCCTTCTATTCACACCGGGAGGGAGGAGCCACACCCCGAAGGAGCAGGGAGAGGGGGAGGGAAAGCATGTGTCTCAGTTACACAGCCACAGACTGCAGAGGGGCAGAACCAATTAACCCCTAACTTATCGGTTAAGCCTGAACCTGACGGTATTTTGGATTCAGCCCTGGTTCATTATGTAGGTAAAAATAATGGTAAAAGAAGCTATGTTGGGGGTTGAGTGCTTTTCTGTTACTGTGTCAATTGTTTTTTTCCCATTATCATGCCAATGGAGCTGGCCGGGTTACACCCAGGGTCCCTGATGGGTCCAGACAAAGGGGGTGGGTGGGGACGGCCCCCGGAGGGGCCTCTGAGGCTTCCGGGAGGGCACTCGCGTTTCCGGCGAGCTGGGAGGAGGACGCCTGGGATCGTTCAGCCACGCGGCCGAGCACAGCAGAGCCAGACCCTCTGCAATCACCTGCCCTGCATCTGCCCCGTTTCCAGCCTCCTGCCTCTGCGGACACAGCTGATCCCCCGGACACACACGGTGAGCGAGGAGCCGCCGCCCTCGGTGAGGGTGAGCCCGTTCCCGCCCGAGACCGGCGTGGCCGCTGCCGCCCCTCCCCCCTCCCTCCTGCTTTCATTTCCGTCTGCCCTCTGGCAAATCCGGGCTCTGGACTAAGTACAGAGACAGCGTGCTTGCATCTAAAGGGACTGACACCGAGTTATCTATTTCGTTCTGTTAGCAATTTTAACTGTTATTGTTTTCTGTTTGTATAGTTAGATATATTAGTAAAAGAGCTGTTATTCCCACCCCCCATTATCTCTGCCTCAGAGTCCTTGATTCAAACAATCGTAATACTTGGGGGAGGGGAGTGGAACCAAAGTCTCTATTCCAAAAAGGGAAACTTCTGCCCCTACTGGCAGACACCTGTCCTTTCAAATCAGGACAGATTTTGGCGCCCAACGTGAGGCTCGAGGGCACTGAGTTGAGAGTTAAGACAGGAATAACAGCTCTCTTAACTGGCAATATTTTGTCTGGTTTAATCTGGTTTGTGTTCCATGTGGGCACAGCCATCTCCCTCCCATTTGTAAGCCCTTTTTTGAATTTGGGCCCCCTCACCAAGGTTGCTGTGGCTATTGTCCGATTGGTTTGGTGGATTGATTATGTCAGGAATTCATGGGTTTTTAATTTTTTCTGGGAAGCGGTTGCATGGATCCGGAGCTATCGTACTCTAACTGCGTGTTTCTGGGGCTATTTCAGTAATGGTACTTACTGTGGGATAACGAGTGCAAGGGAAATTTTCTCCCAACCCATCACCCAGTTTTTTGAGGCTACCCCACCAATTCTCAAGGATTTCAGATCTGTTTTAATTGCCACTGTTATTATACAGTGGCTGGTGTTGCTGGTAGGCTTGTTCTACTTAGCATTCAGAAACAAGGGAATATTGGCTTGGACAACAACTCTGATACCTGCCCCAGGGACTAGGGATGCTGCCCCAGAACCTGCCTCTGCCCCAGGGACTAGGGATGCTGCCCCAGAACCTGCCTCTGCCCCAGGGACTAGGGATGTTGTCCCAGAACCTGCCTCTGCCCCAGAGACTAGGGATGTTGACCCAGAACCTGCCCCTGCCCCAGGGACTAGGGATGCTGCCCCCGAGCCTGCCCCAGGGACTAGGGATGCTGCCCCGGAGCCTGATGCTGCCCCACAGCCCACTGCAGAAATGAGCCACCCAGAGTGGGTGGGGGCTCTAGTGAAGGATATAGGCCAAATGCTGAAAGAGCAGAGTCAGATGTTGAAGGAGCATAGCCAGATGATGAAGGAGTATTTTTCTCCAGCTGGTGAGAAACCCTGCCCTAAAGAGGGAAAGTCAGATGGTGCTGCAGTGGAACCCGTAGATGTTGTATCTGTCCAGGTTCCAGCTGGATCACAGGAGCAGCCACAGCCAGCAGCAGTTGCTCCTGTGGAAACTAGGAAATCTAAGATTAAAACGAGGCACTTAGATAATGGGGATCAGCAGGGAGGGTCCTCACAACCAGCAAGGGAGCCAGAGGTTGAGATTGTCACCGAGTCCCTCTCATACGATAGTCTCCGTAACCTGCTCAAAGACATTGCTCGGCGGGGCCGTGAGCCTTTTACAACTTGGTTACTCCGGGTCTGGGACCTTACGGGAACAGGTGTTCAACTGGATGGAACTGAGGCCAGGAATTTGGGATCCTTGGCCCAGGATTCAGGTGTGGACCAGTTATTCGTAAGGGAGCAAGACCTCCTTTCCCTCTGGGACCGGCTTTTAATGAGTGTGAGAGAGAAGTTTGTCCACAGAGCGAGAATGCAGGAGCATCACCGTAGGATGCGCTGGAAGACCCTTGAGGAAGGGATCCAGCAGCTGAGAGAGACAGCAGTATTAGAGGTACTCTTTGGGAGGGATGGACAGCATGACAGTGACCCTGACAAGGTCAAGTGCACAGGGTAGATGTTATGGAATCTGGCAACCTTGGGTTCATCTCAATATACCACCTACATAGCAATGATTAATGCCGATAACAGTCCAGAGACAGTGTGTTCTGTTGCCAACAAACTCAGAAATTTTGAGATCATGATGAATTGCCCAATGCAGGCTAATGTCTCTGCCATGGCCAGGGACCTCCAACAGGTCGAAGATAGGATGAGGGATATGAGGGAGGAGATGATGGATAAGATGTGGGAGGTGAGGGAGGAGGTGAGGAAGATCAGCGTAGCAGCAGTACGAGTCACAGGCCCCCAAGTCAGAGCTTCACGTCCCCCAGCTAGGGAGAGAGGGTACACCTCACGAACTGACCTGTGGTTTTTCCTGCGAGACCATGGGGAAGACATGGGAAAATGGGATGGGAAACCCACTTCTGTCCTGGCAGCACGGGTGCGTCAGCTCAGGGAGGGAAATGCTAACCGAGGGAGCCGCACTAAAATGAAGGTAGCCTCAACCTCCCACAAGCAAGGTGCAGGGTATTACAGCAAGGAGGATGTTCTGTCAGATCCCCTGGAAGGAACCTCCACTATGTATGCCCAGGAAAGAAATAATAACCAGGGCTAGAGGGGCCCTGCCTCTAGCCAAGGAGAGGCATGGGATGACAGGATCTATTGGATAGTGTGGGTGCGATGGCCTGGCACGTCAAAGCCACAGAAACATAAAGTGTTAGTTGATACTGGTTCACAATGCACCCTGATACCATCAGAACATGTGGGGAAGGTACCTGTTTCCATTGTTGGGGTGACGGGGGGATCACAGGAATTCAATTTGCTGGAAGCTGAGATTAGCCTGACAGGGAAGGGGTGGCAGAAACATCTAATTGTAACTGGCCCAGGGGCACCGTGCATTCTAGGCATAGACTTCCTCAGGAATGGCTACTACAAAGACCCAAAGGAGTTCAAGTGGGCTTTTGGAATAGCTGCTGTAGAGACAGAGAGCATTAAGCAGTTGAACACCTTGCCTGGACTGTCAGAAAACCCCTCTGCAGTAGGACTCCTGAAAGTGACTGAACAACAGGTGCCAATTGCCACCATGACAGTGCTCCGCCGGCAGTACCGGACAAATCGAGATGCTGTGATCCCCATCCACAAAATGATCCGTGATCTAGAGAGCCAAGGGGTGGTCAGCAAGAGCCACTCACCCTTCAACAGTCCTATCTGGCCTGTGCAGAAATCTGATGGAGAATGGAGACTGACTGTGGGCTATCGGGCATTGAATGAAGTGACTCCACCGCTGAGCGCTGCCGTGCCGGACATGATGGAACTCCAGTACGAGCTGGAGTCCAAGGCAGCAAGGTGGTATGCCACCATTGACATTGCAAATGCATTCTTCTCCATTCCTTTGGCATCAGAGTGCAGGCCTCTGTTTGCTTTCACCTGGAGGGGCGTGCAGTACACCTGGAACCGACTGCCCCAGGGGTGGAAGCACAGCCCCACCATCTGCCACGGACTGATCCAGGCTGCACTGGAAAAGGGTGAGGCTCCAGAACATTTGCAGTACATAGATGACATCATTGTGTGGGGGAGCACAGCAATGGAGGTGTTTGAGAAAGGAGAGAAGATCATCCAGATTTTACTGGGAGCCGGTTTCGCCATTAAAAAGAGCAAAGTCAAAGGACCTGCCCGAGAGATCCAGTTCCTGGAAGTGAAGTGGCAGGATGGACGGCGCCAGATCCCCACTGAAGTCATCAATAAGATCACTGCAATGTCCCCACCAACAAGCAAGAAGGAGACACAAGCTTTTCTAGGTGCTATCGGCTTTTGGAGAATGCACGTCCCTGAGTACAGCCAGATTGTGAGCCCTCTCTACCAGGTCACTCGCAAAAAGAATGATTTCCATTGGGGCCCTGAACAACAGCAAGCTTTTGCCCAGATCAAACAGGAAATCGCTCATGCAGTGGCCCTTGGCCCAGTCAGGACAGGACCAGAGGTAAAGAATGTGCTCTACTCTGCAGCTGGGAACCATGGTCTGTCCTGGAACCTTTGGCAGAAGGTGCCTGGTGAGACCCGAGGCCGACCCCTGGGATTCTGGAGCAGAAGCTACAAAGGATCTGAAGCTAACTACACTCCCACAGAGAAGGAAATCTTGGCTGCCTATGAGGGAGTTCAAGCTGCCTCAGAGGTGATTGGCACAGAAGCACAACTTCTCCTGGCACCTCGACTGCCAGTGCTGGGGTGGATGTTCAAAGGAAAGGTTCCCTCTACTCACCATGCCACCGACGCCACATGGAGCAAGTGGATTGCCCTCATCACGCAGCGCGCCCGTATTGGTAACCCAAATCGCCCTGGGATTTTGGAGATAATTACGAACTGGCCAGAAGGTGAAGATTTTGGTCTCGCTGATGAAGAGGAGCAGAAGCAAGTGACCCGGGCTGAAGAAGCTCCACCGTACAACCAGCTGCCAGCAGATGAAACACGCTACGCCCTTTTCACCGATGGTTCCTGCCGCATTGTGGGGATGAACCGGAAGTGGAAAGCAGCCGTATGGAGCCCCACACGAAAGGTTGCACAAGCTACCGAAAGAGAAGGTGGATCGAGTCAACTTGCTGAACTCAAAACTGTTCAGCTGGCCTTGGACATTGCTGAGAGAGAGAAATGGCCAAAGCTCTACCTTTACACTGATTCGTGGATGGTAGCCAATGCTCTGTGGGGTTGGCTGGAAAGGTGGAAAAAGGCTGACTGGCAACGTAGAGGAAAACCAATCTGGGCTGCTGATGAGTGGAAAGACATTGCCACTCGGGTAGAGAAGCTGCCTGTGAAAGTCCGTCATGTGGATGCCCATGTTCCCAAGAGTCGGGCTAATGAAGAACATAGGCACAACAAGCAGGTAGATCAGGCTGCACAGATAGAGGTCTCAAAGATAGACTTAGATTGGGAACACAAGGGAGAACTGTTCCTGGCTCGATGGGCCCACGATGCCTCAGGCCATCAGGGCAGAGACGCCACCTATAAGTGGGCACGAGACCGAGGGGTGGATCTAACCATGGACAGCATCTCTCAGGTTATTCATGACTGTGACACGTGCGCTGCCATCAAACAGGCCAAGCGGGTGAAGCCCCTCTGGTTTGGGGGGAGATGGTCCAAATATAAGTATGGAGAGGCCTGGCAGATTGACTATATGACACTGCCTCAGACCTGCCAGGGCAAGCGCTACGTGCTGACCATGGTGGAAGTCACAACAGGATGGTTGGAGACCTACGCTGTGCCCCACGCCACTGCTCGGAGCACCATCCTGGGCCTGGAAAAACAAGTCCTCTGGAGGCATGGTACCCCTGAAAGAATTGAGTCAGACAATGGGACTCATTTCAAAAATAGCCTTATAAACACCTGGGCTAAAGAACATGGTATCGAGTGGGTTTACCATATTCCCTACCATGCACCAGCGGCTGGGAAAGTCGAACGGTGCAATGGTCTGCTTAAAACCACCTTAAAGGCACTGGGTGGGGGGACTTTCAAGAACTGGGAGATCAATCTACCAAAGGTCACATGGTTAGTGAATACCCGAGGTTCCACTAACCGAGCAGGCCCTGCCCAGTCAGAGCCCTTGGTAGCAGCAGATGGAGATAAGGTTCCAGTGGTACACCTGAGAGGCATGTTAGGAAAAACTGTCTGGGTGAACTCTGCTTCCAGCAAAGACAATCCTGTTCGTGGGGTGGTTTTCGCTCAAGGACCAGGTTGCACTTGGTGGGTGATGCAAAAGGATGGAGAGACCCGATGCATACCCCAAGGGGACCTTGTTCTAGGGTGAACTATATATGATACTGTGCCCGTAACTACATATATGTATATATTTTAAAGGTTTCAATATGATGTAGCATGATGGCATGGAAAAAATTGGGGGTGGATAATGTTGGGGGTTGAGTGCTTTTCTATTACTGTGTCAATTGTAAGATTTTTTCCCATTATCATGCCAATGGAGCTGGCCGGGTTACACCCAGGGTCCCTGATGGGTCCAGCCAAAGGGGGTGGGTGGGGACGGCCCCCGGAGGGGCCTCTGAGGCTTCTGGGAGGGCACTCGCGTTTCCGGCGAGCTGGGAGGAGGACGCCTGGGATCGTTCAGCCACGCGGCCGAGCACAGCAGAGCCAGACCCTCTGCAATCACCTGCCCTGCATCTGCCCCGTTTCCAGCCTCCTGCCTCTGCGGACACAGCTGATCCCCCGGACACACACGGTGAGCGAGGAGCCGCCGCCCTCGGTGAGGGTGAGCCCGTTCCCGCCCGAGACCGGCGTGGCCGCTGCCGCCCCTCCCCCCTCCCTCCTGCCTTCGTTCCCGTCTGCCCTCTGGCAAATCCGGGCTCTGGACTAAGTACAGAGACAGCGTGCTTGCATCTAAAGGGACTGACACCGAGTTATCTATTTCGTTCTGTTAGCAATTTTAACTGTTATTGTTTTCTGTTTGTATAGTTAGATATATTAGTAAAAGAGCTGTTATTCCCACCCCCCATTATCTCTGCCTCAGAGTCCTTGATTCAAACAATCGTAATACTTGGGGGAGGGGAGTGGAACCAAAGTCTCTATTCCAAAAAGGGAAACTTCTGCCCTTACTGGCAGACACCTGTCCTTTCAAACCAGGACAAGCTACTAACCATTATCATACCAAGACAGAAAGGAGATTTGCAAATTACAACGCGAATTTGAAAGGCAAAGTGAAATATTTAAGGGCATTATAAGAGCAACTTTTACATCAAATGAACTAGTTCTGCATGATTTAAAGGACCTTTTCAGGTGTTTGCTAACCCCAGCTGAATATGAATTATGGTCTAATATTTGGAAACGTTCCTTAAGCAGTCTTTTAATAGAGCTTCACCAAAATCCTGAACATTCCAAAGATTCTGATAATAATGAACTTATATTAAATCATTTATGTGGGGAGGGGGAAATACACTACCTTGAAAAGCAGACTCGATTATTGTCTAAATTTATTTTGGATAAGGTTTGTGATGTTGCTGAAAAGGCCTTTATCAAATTGCCAACAGTTGAAGTAACTAGTAGTTATGTTAATATTAAACAATATTCTTCTGAGACTTTTTTAAGCTTTGTAGATCGCTTAAAGGCACAGGTGGAATGACAGGTGCATAATTCAGCCATGCAGGCAGAACTGATTAGGCAATTAGCAGAGAAAAACGCCAATCAAGCTTGTCGGAGAGTTATCCTGAGTCTGCCACTATACCCAGAACCAACCCTAGCACAGGTGATAGAAGCCTGTGCCCACAAAGCGGAGATGTTCAGTACTCCAGGGAGGACCCCGAGTCCAGCACCACCTAAGCCTTCAGCACCTGAACCACCTCAGAGGAAGAAGCCGCAGATGTCATCAGAGCAGCTGAAAAACATCACCTGTTTCCAGTGTCAGCAGCAAGGACATATGGCTGGAGACTGTCCTCAAAACAGGAAACAGAAGAAATTCAACAAACAAAAAAAACAGAATTGAGGCCCGGGCCTGCTATAAACACCATAACGCGCCAGGATATAAATTCTGCAGGCTATACTCTAGGAAAAGACTCTCCCTTAAAAATAAAGGGGGAGGAGGGGATGGACAATGTGGGTATAACAGATAATGTAAATGTTAAATGTTCTCTTGACCAAGTCAGGCAGTCTTGTGGCCGTGTTAGGCTCCAGACTACCAAAAGTTTTCATTTCAGATCTGCTGAGTGGATGCTCATTCTAGTGGATGTTTCGAGCCCCTAATTGATATGATGGTTTGCCACATGGACAGTGAGTATTTTGTTGTGGGAGACACAGCACACACACCTTTAGAACTTGAGATAGCTCCTATGATCATAAAGGGGAAAATATCCGGTGTTATCATATTAGCACGATGCTCTCAACCACCTTTCTATTTGCGTGAGGGGCAAGTTCTGGCCCACGCCTTTCCTATTCCAGCAGATATCACAGCAGATGATAAGTCACCAGAGGTTTACTGGGCAGAGTCGGTACGTGAAGAAAAACCTTCCCTAGCATGCAACCTGATACATGAATCAGACCATCTACATGTGCAAGGTGTTCTGGACACAATCTCACATGTAACCATTATACCTAAAAGGATGTGGCCTTCACACTGGGAATTGCAGCCTGTGGCTGGGCAAATTCAGGGTATAGGAGGAGTTAAATTGGCTAAAATAGCAAAAAACATTGTGCAAATTTAGGGACTGGACGGCAAATTGGCCAGTGTTCGTCCGTTTGTGATTGATTACAAGTGTCCCTTGTGGGGACGAGATTCCATGTAACAATGGGGAATTAAAATGGTAATCCCAAAAACTCCTCAGGATTTTTAGAAGCGGCCACTGTGCAGTGCCGGGTCCAGAAGCTAACATGGCTAAATGATACACCTGTCTGGACCACTCAGTGGCCATTAAGAAAAGAAAGGTTACAGGCACTGGAAAAACTTGTAGAGGAGCAATTAGCAAAAAGTCACATAAAATAAACAACAAGCCCCTGGAATTCTCCAGTCTTTGTAATAAAAAAAACAGGGAAAGACAAATGGAAATTATTACATGACCTTAGGGAAATAAATAAAGTAATTCAAGACATGGGATCTCCCCAACCTGGGATGCCTTCTCCAACTATGTAACCTAGAGATTGGCAATTGGCAGTATTAGACATTAAAGATTGTTTTTTCCAAATCCCATTACACCCTGAAGATGCTCCCAGGTTTGCATTCTCAGTACCATCATTGAACAGAGAGGCTCCAATGAAGAGATACCACTGGAAAGTGCTTCCACAGGGTATGAAGTGCAGTCCCGCTATTTGCCAGTGGTATGTAGCTTCATTGCTGTCTCCTGTAAGTGCACAGAGAAAAGAAGCAATAATATTATATTATATGGATGATGTCCTGGTGTGTGCTCCTGATAACTTCATACTCCAAAACACGCTTGACCTAGTAGTTAAAGTTTTAACCTCTGCTGGATTTCAATTACAGGACGACAAGGTCCAAAGGATGTCGCCTTGGAAGTATCTGGGCCTAGAGATCACTGCCAGGACCATTGTTCCACAGAAATTAGAAATTAATTGTAATCCCAAAACTCTAGCAGATCTCCACTCTTTGTGTGGTTCGTTGAACTGGGTAAGACCTTGGTTAGGCCTCACTACTGAGGACTTACAACCCCTTTTTAATTTATTGAAAGGGGAGAGAGAGCTGGTTTCTCCCAGGGAACTGACACCTGAGGCAAAAGCTGCAATTGAAAAGGTACAGAAAGCTCTGTCTGAGAGGCAGGCTCACTGCTATCAGCCTGAACTGCCTTTCTATTTCATTGTTTTGGGGAAACTGCCACACTTACATGGTTTAATATTTCAGTGGATTGAGGGGCAGAGGGACTCACTCCTAATCATAGAATGGGTCTTCCTATACCACCAAAGATCCAAAACTATTACTCAACCACAGGAGCTTATGGCTCAGTTGATTCAAAAAGCAAGAATGAGGCTGCGTGAACTGTCTGGTTGTGATTTCACATGCATACACCTGCCAGTTAAACTTTCTGGGGAGGGAAAAAATTCTCCTGAAAGGCTGAAAAAAGAGATGTTTGAACATTTGCTACAAAGCAATGCCAGCCTCCAGATATCTCTGGATAGCTACAGTGGACACATATCTGTTCACAGCCCAGCACATAAGTTGTTTAATGAGGAATTCCACCTCATCCCTCGTGAGAAGAGGAGTAGGAGACCGCTCGAGGCACTCACAGTGTTCACAGATGCATCAGGGGCCTCTCATAAGTCGGTGATGACTTGGAGAAATCCCCAGACTCAGCATTGGGAAGCTGATGTTGATTTGTGGAGGGGTCGCCCCAAAGTGCAGAACTGGCTGCAGCTGTGAGAGCCTTTGAGAAGTTCTCAGAGCCTATTAATCTGGTAACAGATTCAGCTTATGTTGCTGGGGTAATATCCAGGGTGGAGCAGGCAGTGCTTAAAGACATCGATAATGAGCAGCTCTTTAGGCTGCTGTCAAAACTAATCTATCTGGTTTCACACAGAGAACATCCCTTCGATGTGATGCATGTGAGGTCACACATGGACTTGCCAGGTGAGATCACAGAAGGGAACTGTATGGCAGGCACTCTTGCAGCTCCAGCTGAAAAGGCACGCCTTCCTGACATCTTCCAACAGGCAAAGCTGAGCCACCAGCAATATCACCAGAATGTACCAGGTTTGGTCCGTCAGTTCCAGCTAACACGGAGTCAGGCTAGAGCCATTGTGGCCACCTGTCCCAGCTGCCAGCTCCAGGCCATGCCATCGCTGGGTACAGGGGTTAACCCTCGGGGCCTTGGCAGCTGTGAGGTGTGGCAAACAGACATCACACACATTCCTAGCTTTGGACGCCTCAAATATGTTCATGTGAGTATTGACACATATTCAGGTGCAGTTTATGCCTCAGCTCACACAGGGGAAAAGACAGCACATGCAAAACAACACCTAATACAAGCCTTCTCAGTTTTGGGGATCCCTAGAGAAATAAAAACAGATAGTGGCCCAGCATACACATCCAAGGAGTTCCTGGAATTCACCCAGCAGTGGGGAGTAAATCATAAAACAGGCATCCCATACTCCCCTACAGGCCAAGCTGTGATCGAGCGCACATACCAGACACTCAAACAAGTTCTAGCTAGGCAAAGCAGTTCAACTGTGTGGATGTCTCCCCAGCTAAAGCTCTGTAAAATGCAGTTCACAATCAATTTCTTGAATTGTTCATTTGAAAATATGAGTCCCGCTGTGGTCTGTCATTTTAACAGCAGAAAACAGTTTAAATTGTCTCAGCATCCACCAGTGTTGATTAGGGATCCAGAAACATGGAAAACCAAGGGTCCCTATGAACTAATAACCTGGGGAAGGGGTTATGCATGTGTATCCACTCCCTCAGGCCCTCGGTGGATTCCCCAAAAGTGGGTTAAACCATTTGTTCCCAAAACTCCAGCTACAGCAGAAGAGGATGAGAAGCAAGTAACCGTTGCTTTGAAAAGAAGACACCGCAGAGGAAAAGAAAACAAAAATTTCATGAAGGAATACCCTCCAACAGAAAGAGACTTATAATATGTTTTAAAAAGTTTTTTTTTCCTTTTAGAAAAAAGCTACCTTCCAGTTAACCCTGTGAAGAACCTCATCCAAGTTGTCTTCTTGTTAATACTCAACAGTCTGGCATCTGCATGGATCATCCCTCAGCCACATCAAAACATCTGGGTGACCCTGGCACAGACACTCAAACAGGAAAATATATGCCTGTCCACTGCAGCAGCAACAGACCCTATGTCCACCTGCCTGGTAGGAGTCCCACTGAAAGTTAGTGAGTATTCAGGCAGCTTTGACATACACATGCCTAATAAAACACCTGAATTATTCACTATATTACCTAAGCAGTCAGCACAAATCAAAGGTAATCCTTTAAAGGAGTTGCTGCCAAAATTGCCCAAAGCAGCCCAGGAAGCCCAAGACTTAGAGCTGCTTGGTTCCTACCCAGCAACATACTGCATTCATTTTAGCAATTATCCAACACTCACTGACACTGAAGGCTTTCATCTCATCCGACAATTTCGTAAAGAATTTATGGCCACCAAGTGGTGTACTAGTTTAAGCCATATTCCGGCTAAAGATCCAGTTCACTCAAGTCCCAAAATTCTACCTAAGGGATTGTTTTTAATTTGTGGGGACCGGGCATGGGCTGGGATTCCTTTTAATCTCCTGGGGGGACCATGTACTATAGGGCGGTTGTCCTTGTTAGCACCCAACAAAACCTTAATTAGTGATTGGACACACAAAAAGTAAATCAGGTAATAAAATACAAAAGAGAAGTGCTGGAAATCTGGACCCAAATTGTGATGCAGAAATTTTCCATTGGGCTAAATCAAAAAGAATAGCTGTGTCTGTATTCCTTCCATGGTTTGCAGCAGCTAAGGCTCTGGGTGAATTAGGTCACCTGGAGTGTTGGGTTGTTAAACAAGCAAATTTAACCTCACCTGCCATTAGCTCCCTCCTAGAATATGAAGAAGTAACCAGGCAGGCAACAATCCAAAATCGTGCTGCTATAGATTTCCTCCTATTACTGCATGAACATGAATGCCAGGAATTTGAAGGACTCTGCTTCATGAACCTGACTTCAAAAGCTCCTAATGTCCACGCTGCGCTTTGAGATATGAACCACCTGATTGGACAAGTGAAGCAGGAATCAGAAGATTGGTTTAATGAACTGTTCAAGGGCTGGGGGTTTTCTGGGTGGTGGACTTCTATAGTCAAAACCATTATGTTGTTCATTATTATTCTTTTCCTTGTAGTAATGGCATTTGGGATCTTACGTCATTTAATTTTTAAGGCCATTAATGGTATCATTCCTTCTACCTCAGTAGACAATCATATAGAGATGACAAATATAAAACAATCTAACCCTCCTGCTTATTACAAATGGTGGGCAAAAAATAATTCAGACTAGAATTAGTTTAATATCATCCCCCTACTTAAAAAACAAAAAACGGGGAGATGTTGTAATGAGGTAAAGGGAATGATTCAGCATACCTCTGTCCATCTCTTCCGGTTGGTCCCTGGTTCCCTGTCCTTCTTCCTGTCCTGTGACCTTCCCCTGTGACCTTGTAGCCCACCTAGAGTTCCCATATTCTGAACCTAGACCCCCCCGTGTCCTTACCCCATTGGCTGCCAGCCAAAGCCACTCCCTGATTTCCCCTCTCCCGGAGAGAATCTCCCTCTTTCCTGCCATACCATGGCCATGGAATAAACCTGAGACCTGAAAGAGCCTCTTTTGTATCCGTTCTAATCCATGCAGATACTTTGTCTGATCTTAAGTAATTAGGAAAAAGATGCAAAGTATTTTTGCACTGCGGCAGGTTTCATTTGCATTCCTCTGAGCCATCACCTTAATCAATTCTGCCTGCATCACTGGGTTGTGCACTTGCCTTTCCACTTGTGTTCGAAGACAGTCCACAAACTGCAAGAAATTCTATGAGGCCACCTGTTTGGTATTTACATAACTACCCTTGACTTCAATCATTGGTAACTGGTTAAACGTCTTTTCTGCCGCATTACAGATCTTATCCAAGAGAGACTTGGACAACACCCGAGTTTGTCTCTTGGGACAGTGCCAATTTTCTTCACCACATAAATGTTTGTAGGTAATGTCATTCCCATAACTATCTTTTGTATAATCAGAGCTTTGCTGAAGCTCCTGTAGCAGTACCCTTAGAGACCTTCTCCACATATTCTCTTTAAAATCATACTCTGAGGGGATTAACAGACACTGGAAAAGGTCATTGATGTCTGTTGGTACTAATTCATTTGAATTAAAGGTGGCTCACATAATTCCTTTAAAAATTTCACTGCTTCTGCCAAATTCCCGTTGGACTTTACAGATTTCTTTTTTATCTTGATAGCACAAAGGCCGATAACTTCTCTTGCCATTTTTCCTACCAGTGTAAATGACAGGGGTAAGTGATGGTATGTCTTCCTCTTCTTGGTTATGACCACTAGGGGATCCTCCCATGATTCAACCCCTCTGGGGGCTGTAAGGCAATCCACCCTCCACCCTGCAGCGTCCAGGGGCTGGGCACCCCTCCCCCTTGGGATCCCGGGAGGGGCTTGGCTCCTCCTCCCTCCTGTGTTTCTGGGAGGTGCTGGGCACTCCCCCTTCCATCTGCCGAACCTGGTTTGTTTTTCGCCCTTCCCTCCTGCGAGCACCAGACAGGGGCTCACCCCCTCTGCTGCAGGAACTGGGCAGACACTCGTCGTGTCTGCTCAGGAATCCAGAGGGAGATTTCCTCCTTCCCCTCCCCCAGCCTCGTAAGGACTGGAAGGCAAGCCACCCTCTCCCCTGCTTCCACCCCCATGGGGAGCAGGGCTTGGAGTAACACCTCCCCTGCAGGGGCTGTGAGGTGGGGCATCCCCACCCCCATCTGCACTGGCGCTGGAGCCCACAGGGCGCCCACCCCCCTCCCTGCTCTCGCGGCAGGTCAGAGGGCAGACCCCTTCTCTTCCGCCTCCAGTCTGGCAGCAATCCTGCAGGCAGGCATGGGAAACCGGAGCAGGAGAGGGGGAGGAGATGCTCGGGTGGGAGGGGCAACCGTGGGAACCAGGATTGCAACATGTGGGGATGGGGTTGAAGGGTGATGTCATGCAGGGCAGGCACTTGGAGGAGGGAGGGTGCGGGACAGCCAAGGGCAGGAATAGATTGTGGGAGGGGAAAGTCTTGAGGGCAAGGACGAGAAGGTAAAAGGGATTCTTGGAAGAAGACAAGAAGCCCAGGGGTCCAAACACATGGCCGGCGCCATTGTAGACCCCCCTCATGCGGCCTGCGACCCGCAGGGGATCTCCCACATGGCCAACTCCACCTTGGACCTACGACACATGGTTCCCGGTCCCCCCAGGGTTGGCCATGAAGTGGCTGCCCTAAGTGGAGGGGGAGTCACCTTCAAAGCCACCAGAATACTGTTTTTGAGGGAAAACAGCTTGGATAGAGGGATACAGGGGAGTTCCTCTGACATTCTGCGCAAAATTGTCAGAGCCAGGGTACTGGGGGAGACTCGAGGGCCCAGAAAACCTATGGGCAAGGGAGGTTCTCTGTGTTTGTTGGGGTGGCCCACGCATGTCCTCCAGTTTAAGGAGAGATGTGTTAGGAGAAAGGGGAGGGGAAGTTGAGATACTTTGCTACTGTTATCTGTTGTGCTCTGTCTTAAGTAATTATTTGCAAATTTGCAAGAATATTGGAATGAACAAGGAGGCTGCTTCATCCCCCTTTTCTGCTTTTGTTGTCAATAATTCTCCTATTTTGTCCCAGAATGGTATTGACTCTAGATTTTGCATGTTAAAGTCCGAAATTTCCACAGATAACCAGCAAAGTATTTCAATAGTTTTTTAGAAACTATAACATCTTGTTGGGGGTTGAGTGTTTTTCTATTACTGTGTCAATGGAAAGAATTTTTCCCATTATCATGCCAATGGAGCTGGCCGGGTTACACCCAGGATCTCTGATGACTGTAGACAAAAGGTGTCAATTGCAGTGGCTCCCAGAGGGGCCTCTGAGGCTTCCGGGAGGGGACTCGTGTTTCCGGCAAGCTCCAAGGAGGACTCCCGCATCTTCAGCAACGCGGCCAGAAAACAGGAGAGCCAGACCCTCTGTGATCACCTGACCTGCATCTGCCCCGTTCCAGCCTCCTGCCTCTGCGGACACAGCTGATCATCCGGACACACACGGTGAGCGAGGAGCTGCCCGCTCCAGCCCGTTCCCGCCCGAGACCGGCGTGGCCGCTGCCGCCCCCCTCCTGCCTCCATTCCCGCCTGCCCCTTGGCAGCTCCGGGCTGTGGATAAGCACAGAAACAGCATGCTTGCATCTAAAGGGACTGACACCTAGTTTATCTATTCTGTTCTGTTAGCAATTTTAACAACTGCTGTTGTTTTCTGCTTGTACAGTAAGATATATTAGTAAAAGAGCTGTTATTCCCACCCCCTTATCTCTGCCTCAGAGTTGTTGATTCAAACAATTATAATACTTGGGGGGGAGTGGAACCAAAGTCTCTGTTTCAAAGGGAAACTTCTGCCCTTACTGGCAGACACCTGTCCTTTCAAACCAGGACACATCTCCACCACTGAAGATTTCCCTAAGATTGGAAAATATTCTCTTTTGCTGAACAGAATATTGTGCGTCCATTCTGATGTTTTAAAAGCCATCTGCACAGGCTATCTACCTTTTTCTGCAGTAAAAACACAAACGCACCCAATTTCTCCTCTGTCCCCAAGCCCAGATTGGCAGGAATGCGCCACCTGGCCACTGCGCTGCATTGATGAGTCTGTGTTACCGCAGCTCAGAGCTCCAATGGTCTGGCTCCATGCCAGCACTGCCCACCTTGCCGCTCGAATCAGGTGCCGCTTTAAAATGCAGGCGTGTGAAATTGTGGCTTTGGCACTGCTGCTGCACGGGTTTCCACTGCTGGCTTGGCATGCTGCATGGCTACTTTTCACAGCTGCGTGCGGTACAGCACCGGTCAGGGCTGCCCATGCCGTTTGGCTTGCGCCACCATGATCATGCACTGCTGCAAGTGCCACTGCATCCCCGCACCATGCCGTCGCCCAGCACCATGTGCAACCCACCCCGTGGTGCTGCTGTACGTTCTACAGCAAGTGCTCCGGCTTGTTCCCCCCCTTGCTCTGCCACAATGACGGCTCATGGGCAGCACCTGTAACTGGGGGCTTTTTCAGTTTTCCCGCCTGCTACAAGGGTTACTCACCCCTTTCCTGGGGGCATCAGCCATGCGGAAGTATTGTGAAAAAAGTCTTTGTCCAGAACTGACCTGCCTTGGGATAGATAGGCTTCCACTTCATCGCTCTCAGCAGGAGCTGTGCAAAAAGCAGCTCCCTGCTGCTAGGATAGCTGAACAGTCCAAAAGGCTTATAATCCATCCACTGCATGGGATCTCACCTTGTGGGAGGCCCTTCATGTTGGATGCCACCTGCTGTGGTCCCCCCCCCCCCCTTTTTGACCTGTCTCTGGCTAGCTCTGGGTCAGAGATGGAGGGATTTTGGGCATGGACAAAGCAAAAGACCAAGGAGGCTCCTTTTCCCAGAATAATCCAAGGCTTTTTTCCCAAAAGCTTCCAGGTGAACAAGAGGGAGAACAAAGGAGTGGCGGGGAATTTCAAATCTAGAGTGAGGGGAGGGGAAACTGAGCTGCAGCCAATGGAGTTGCACCTCTGGGGAGGGGCTAAGGGAGAACTGAACCAACTTCACAGAACTTCAGGGGAGTACAGTACTTACCAGTTTCCTCAGTGCAAAACATAAACCAAATCAGTGAAATACAACAATACAGGAATAGCTTAGTACTGAATATGTTTTTGCAGGATGTCGACACCCCTCCCCCTTTTACCACAGACGGTGCATAAAGAGATAACCTAGGGGCTGAAATGTCCAGCAAGGGGTCACCTTTGGCTCCATAAGGGCTCAGGCCTCATCTGTGAGAGTCCGTCCGAGTCTCTCATCTGTTTCTGCCCAACGACCCTCGCCTGAGGCCTGCACTGGCCAGGGTTGGCAGGAACGCCAAGGGACTGTTCCGCAGGTGATGCCTACCAGGACTGGTTTCTCATGACAACTAGTCACGGGGCATTTACTCAACAAGCTCCCACAGATGAAAGAACAATGGACTGGTCTGGTATGGGCTGCCCTGCGTGTGTTCATGACGACAAAGATGGTCTGATGTGCCTTGAAGCATCCTGTTTCTACCTGTTCCCCCGCATAACGAGCTCCACATACAATAGTCCATAAATCTTCCCACCTTTTGGCCAGAAGCCACTCGCTTTGGGAAAGGACTATAAAAGTGACTTTCGCAAAGGAGACCCCCGAGATCTCCCCAGACGGCAACGGACATCTACCGGCTGACTCCACGAGGATTCATCTGCCCGTCTTGGTAGCTATAATCCCAACCCCCCTTTCTCTCTCTCTCTCTCTCTCTCTCTGTCCCACTATCGCATTTTGCTTGGCACTAAATAAAGTGCATTTCTGTAGAAGTAAACTGGTTTTGTCCCCTGCTGTGTCTTTTGCGCTCCGAGATCCATAAAAGAACCAGTCGCGACTCGCTCTTGAATTGGGCGGACCGTGACACACATCTAAGAATCAACATCTTAGTTTGTAGAGCAGATGTGGGAAGAGATAAAGGAAACATTTGGCAACCATTAAACAAGTGTGTTCTGGCAGACTAGATCTCAAGAGTGATCCCATCCAGGGCCCAGAACTGGACCTGCACACCAGTTGGAGCAGCAGGTTTCTGGCAGCTGGGTATGCAGTGGAAACCTTGAGCTGAGTAATATAAGTCCTGATTTGACCTTTTAACACATCAGCACAAAAAGCAGAATGAATTATCTTCTTGAATGGGGTCGTGGTTGGAGACAGAGACATGACCCACTTGAGATTCATGTGACAATAGCTCTCCTTATTATTCTGAACCCTTCTTAAATAGAGAGTTTGAATTCCCTGGCTCATGACAGTTGATTGGTTGGGAGTTCAGACTGCCCATTTCCCTGGTCAATGATACATCTGCACTTAGGGTTCAATTAATTGATTGAGATCTTTTGTATATGTACACATTAATCCTATCATCACTCATCTAAGGACCTGTTACTTCTAGGCTAGTTGAATTCAGGGCTGCAGCTTCATGCTAGTTGTAATGTGACAATGAATGATCTTACACCACGCGCTAGAAATCACTGAAGGAAAAAAGGTACACACCAATGAAACCGCATGGAAGGGGATTGTTATCAGCACAGACGTCTCCTATGAAGTACAAAGAAGAAATTAGTCTACTAGTACAGAGTGTGCAAAAGCTGAAAAAAGTGGCTGTGATGCTCTTGTAAAGCCCATTAGTTTGCAGACTGCCCAGTTAATACAGGTAATTGATTAGCTGGCACAAACAGTTACAGGTTGCTGAAAAAGGTATCCTTGCAGTAATACCTAAGAAA